>NC_091184.1:41078986-41181794 GCF_040958095.1 Procambarus clarkii
ACACAGGATCTTCCAAATCGAAAACCATACTGTCTGTCTGAAATTATATCATTTCTCTCCAGGTGTTCTACCCATTTAGTTTTAATTATTTTTTCCAATATTCCAATTCCAATTTTTTCCAATAATGTGTGTGTGTGTATGTATATTTGTGTTGTTGAATATGACCGAAAGTCAGTCTTTCTGCCCCTCTCCTTACTGCTATTGTTGTTTCTCGCATCTTTGTATTGCTTGTATGTTTGGGCAATTTTTCCCCTTTTCCTAGTTCTGCATCTCTGCTTTAGTATAAATTTTGTTGTGCCATTATCATATATTTCACAAAACTTGACATACATCTCATTTACTTCATGTCCTAACAGCAAGTGTTTGTCAAATTCCTTAAGGAAATATCTGAGTTCCCCATAATGACCTCTCCACAAGTCAGGTTTTTCAACTGCTTCAAGCTCATTTTCTTCCAGATTATAATGCATTGCATACTTTATTCCCAAAAAGACATGGTCACTTTTACCCAAGTGACAATGTCACTTGGGTAAAAGGAGGGAGGTACTGAAAGGAGGAAAAGGGAGGTACCAAAGGAGGGAGGTACTGAATGATAAATATATCTTTCTCTTTCCTGGTAAATATAATATCCAGCATGGAGGGAACATCCCCTTCCCTCATCCTTGTAGCTTGTTTAACATGTAGAAACATGAATGTTTACAGGGTGAGGCTTACGAAATTATATATATATATATATATATGAATGAAAACTCACACCCCAGAAGTGACTCACCCCAGAGTTTTCATTCGCATATAGTCCTGGGGACCTTTCAGGCTTGTTCGCATATATATATATATATGTATATATATATATATATATATATATATATATTCCTTAAGGAAATATCTGAGTTCCCCATAATGACCTCTCCACAAGTCCCCCACGAAGGATGTAACCTTCAATGTAAGTACATAGGTATGACGTCGACCAAGCTGACGAGGCGTTTGACATGCCATCTTCAATCTGGTGCCCCTAGGAATCACATGAGACAAGCCCATGACATTACTCTAACAAGAGAAATGTTGAACAAGAATACTTGCATAATAGACAAAACCCAAGATTCAAGAAGATTACAAATTCTTGAGGCAATTCACATAAGAATAGAACGACCTACCATGAACACCCAAATCACGGAACTATTTACTCTACCCACCATGAGAGTAAGGACAAGACAAGAACATATCGATGCCAACACAGAAGACAATGTCCAACATAACAGGCCAATTACACTGGATTAATCTTTGTGTTTAGATAGGAGATGCCTCGTATGGGCCAATAAGCCTTCTGCAGCCCCTATGTTAATCCCTTATGTATCCCCCCATGTTTTTCACCTTCATTGTATTATCACCTGACCTAATGCGGGTATAAAATCAACTAGTATTGTAAGATCTGTTCACTTGAGAATGAACCATGGAGGTTCGAAACGTCGTGCAAATTATACAAATAAGTGTAATACACTCTATAGTAAATCACTTCTTTTCTTCACCTTAAAAGTACGAAAATGAGTTTTGGAGAACTCCTATTCCAATTAAGCCCTGATGCTAAGAAAATAGTTAGAGAGATAGAAGCCCTAAACCAGAAAATAATAAATACAGAATATGCGGTCATATTCAATGAAACATGTTTGAAAGAAAACCTGCTGCCAGTATACACCAATATATATATATATATATATATATATATATATATATATATATATATATATATATATATATATATATATATATATATATATAATTGGTCTCTGGTCTCTCTCTCTCTCTCTATATATATATATATATATATATATATATGCGAACAAGCCTGAATGGTCCCCAGGACAATATGCAACTGAAAACTCACAACCCAGAAGTGACTCGAACCCATACTCCCAGGAGCCACGCAACTGGTATGTACAAGACGCCT
The DNA here is from genome assembly GCF_040958095.1 of Procambarus clarkii. Taxonomy (NCBI): domain Eukaryota; kingdom Metazoa; phylum Arthropoda; class Malacostraca; order Decapoda; family Cambaridae; genus Procambarus; species Procambarus clarkii. The sequence goes on from NC_091184.1 coordinate 41,080,929, forward strand.
TAATCCACTTGACCATCACGACCGGACATAATGAGGTGATAGCCGAGGCTATTTGAACCACCCCACCGCCGGCACTCGGATAGTAATCTTGGGCATAGCATTTTACCAAATCACCTCATTCTTTGGGGCACACGTGAGGAACACAAATGCGAACAAGCCTGAATGGTCCCCAGGACAATATGCAACTGAAAACTCACACCCCAGAAGTGACTCGAACCCATACTCCCAGGAGCCACGCAACTGGTATGTACAAGACGCCTTAATCCACTTGACCATCACGACCGGACATAATGAGGTGATAGCCGAGGCTATTTGAACCACCCCACCGCCGGCACTCGGATAGTAATCTTGGGCATAGCATTTTACCAAATCACCTCATTCTTTGGGGCACACGTGAGGAACACAAATGCGAACAAGCCTGAATGGTCCCCAGGACAATATGCAACTGAAAACTCACACCCCAGAAGTGACTCGAACCCATACTCCCAGGAGCCACGCAACTGGTATGTACAAGACGCCTTAATCCACTTGACCATCACGACCGGACATAATGAGGTGATAGCCGAGGCTATTTGAACCACCCCACCGCCGGCACTCGGATAGTAATCTTGGGCATAGCATTTTACCAAATCACCTCATTCTTTGGGGCACACGTGAGGAACACAAATGCGAACAAGCCTGAATGGTCCCCAGGACAATATGCAACTGAAAACTCACACCCCAGAAGTGACTCGAACCCATACTCCCAGGAGCCACGCAACTGGTATGTACAAGACGCCTTAATCCACTTGACCATCACGACCGGACATAATGAGGTGATAGCCGAGGCTATTTGAACCACCCCACCGCCGGCACTCGGATAGTAATCTTGGGCATAGCATTTTACCAAATCACCTCATTCTTTGGGGCACACGTGAGGAACACAAATGCGAACAAGCCTGAATGGTCCCCAGGACAATATGCAACTGAAAACTCACACCCCAGAAGTGACTCGAACCCATACTCCCAGGAGCCACGCAACTGGTATGTACAAGACGCCTTAATCCACTTGACCATCACGACCGGACATAATGAGGTGATAGCCGAGGCTATTTGAACCACCCCACCGCCGGCACTCGGATAGTAATCTTGGGCATAGCATTTTACCAAATCACCTCATTCTTTGGGGCACACGTGAGGAACACAAATGCGAACAAGCCTGAATGGTCCCCAGGACAATATGCAACTGAAAACTCACACCCCAGAAGTGACTCGAACCCATACTCCCAGGAGCCACGCAACTGGTATGTACAAGACGCCTTAATCCACTTGACCATCACGACCGGACATAATGAGGTGATAGCCGAGGCTATTTGAACCACCCCACCGCCGGCACTCGGATAGTAATCTTGGGCATAGCATTTTACCAAATCACCTCATTCTTTGGGGCACACGTGAGGAACACAAATGCGAACAAGCCTGAATGGTCCCCAGGACAATATGCAACTGAAAACTCACACCCCAGAAGTGACTCGAACCCATACTCCCAGGAGCCACGCAACTGGTATGTACAAGACGCCATAATCCACTTGACCATCACGACCGGACATAATGAGGTGATAGCCGAGGCTATTTGAACCACCCCACCGCCGGCACTCGGATAGTAATCTTGGGCATAGCATTTTACCAAATCACCTCATTCTTTGGGGCACACGTGAGGAACACAAATGCGAACAAGCCTGAATGGTCCCCAGGACAATATGCAACTGAAAACTCACACCCCAGAAGTGACTCGAACCCATACTCCCAGGAGCCACGCAACTGGTATGTACAAGACGCCTTAATCCACTTGACCATCACGACCGGACATAATGAGGTGATAGCCGAGGCTATTTGAACCACCCCACCGCCGGCACTCGGATAGTAATCTTGGGCATAGCATTTTACCAAATCACCTCATTCTTTGGGGCACACGTGAGGAACACAAATGCGAACAAGCCTGAATGGTCCCCAGGACAATATGCAACTGAAAACTCACACCCCAGAAGTGACTCGAACCCATACTCCCAGGAGCCACGCAACTGGTATGTACAAGACGCCTTAATCCACTTGACCATCACGACCGGACATAATGAGGTGATAGCCGAGGCTATTTGAACCACCCCACCGCCGGCACTCGGATAGTAATCTTGGGCATAGCATTTTACCAAATCACCTCATTCTTTGGGGCACACGTGAGGAACACAAATGCGAACAAGCCTGAATGGTCCCCAGGACAATATGCAACTGAAAACTCACACCCCAGAAGTGACTCGAACCCATAGTTCTGGGGTGTGAGTTTTCAGTTGCATATTGTCCTGGGGACCATTCAGGCTTGTTCGCATTTGTGTTCCTCACGTGTGCCCCAAAGAATGAGGTGATTTGGTAAAATGCTATGCCCAAGATTACTATCCGAGTGCCGGCGGTGGGGTGGTTCAAATAGCCTCGGCTATCACCTCATTATGTCCGGTCGTGATGGTCAAGTGGATTAAGGCGTCTTGTACATACCAGTTGCGTGGCTCCTGGGAGTATGGGTTCGAGTCACTTCTGGGGTGTGAGTTTTCAGTTGCATATTGTCCTGGGGACCATTCAGGCTTGTTCGCATTTGTGTTCCTCACGTGTGCCCCAAAGAATGAGGTGATTTGGTAAAATGCTATGCCCAAGATTACTATCCGAGTGCCGGCGGTGGGGTGGTTCAAATAGCCTCGGCTATCACCTCATTATGTCCGGTCGTGATGGTCAAGTGGATTAAGGCGTCTTGTACATACCAGTTGCGTGGCTCCTGGGAGTATGGGTTCGAGTCACTTCTGGGGTGTGAGTTTTCAGTTGCATATTGTCCTGGGGACCATTCAGGCTTGTTCGCATTTGTGTTCCTCACGTGTGCCCCAAAGAATGAGGTGATTTGGTAAAATGCTATGCCCAAGATTACTATCCGAGTGCCGGCGGTGGGGTGGTTCAAATAGCCTCGGCTATCACCTCATTATGTCCGGTCGTGATGGTCAAGTGGATTAAGGCGTCTTGTACATACCAGTTGCGTGGCTCCTGGGAGTATGGGTTCGAGTCACTTCTGGGGTGTGAGTTTTCAGTTGCATATTGTCCTGGGGACCATTCAGGCTTGTTCGCATTTGTGTTCCTCACGTGTGCCCCAAAGAATGAGGTGATTTGGTAAAATGCTATGCCCAAGATTACTATCCGAGTGCCGGCGGTGGGGTGGTTCAAATAGCCTCGGCTATCACCTCATTATGTCCGGTCGTGATGGTCAAGTGGATTAAGGCGTCTTGTACATACCAGTTGCGTGGCTCCTGGGAGTATGGGTTCGAGTCACTTCTGGGGTGTGAGTTTTCAGTTGCATATTGTCCTGGGGACCATTCAGGCTTGTTCGCATTTGTGTTCCTCACGTGTGCCCCAAAGAATGAGGTGATTTGGTAAAATGCTATGCCCAAGATTACTATCCGAGTGCCGGCGGTGGGGTGGTTCAAATAGCCTCGGCTATCACCTCATTATGTCCGGTCATGATGGTCAAGTGGATTAAGGCGTCTTGTACATACCAGTTGCGTGGCTCCTGGGAGTATGGGTTCGAGTCACTTCTGGGGTGTGAGTTTTCAGTTGCATATTGTCCTGGGGACCATTCAGGCTTGTTCGCATTTGTGTTCCTCACGTGTGCCCCAAAGAATGAGGTGATTTGGTAAAATGCTATGCCCAAGATTACTATCCGAGTGCCGGCGGTGGGGTGGTTCAAATAGCCTCGGCTATCACCTCATTATGTCCGGTCGTGATGGTCAAGTGGATTAAGGCGTCTTGTACATACCAGTTGCGTGGCTCCTGGGAGTATGGGTTCGAGTCACTTCTGGGGTGTGAGTTTTCAGTTGCATATTGTCCTGGGGACCATTCAGGCTTGTTCGCATTTGTGTTCCTCACGTGTGCCCCAAAGAATGAGGTGATTTGGTAAAATGCTATGCCCAAGATTACTATCCGAGTGCCGGCGGTGGGGTGGTTCAAATAGCCTCGGCTATCACCTCATTATGTCCGGTCGTGATGGTCAAGTGGATTAAGGCGTCTTGTACATACCAGTTGCGTGGCTCCTGGGAGTATGGGTTCGAATCACTTCTGGGGTGTGAGTTTTCAGTTGCATATTGTCCTGGGGACCATTCAGGCTTGTTCGCATTTGTGTTCCTCACGTGTGCCCCAAAGAATGAGGTGATTTGGTAAAATGCTATGCCCAAGATTACTATCCGAGTGCCGGCGGTGGGGTGGTTCAAATAGCCTCGGCTATCACCTCATTATGTCCGGTCGTGATGGTCAAGTGGATTAAGGCGTCTTGTACATACCAGTTGCGTGGCTCCTGGGAGTATGGGTTCGAGTCACTTCTGGGGTGTGAGTTTTCAGTTGCATATTGTCCTGGGGACCATTCAGGCTTGTTCGCATTTGTGTTCCTCACGTGTGCCCCAAAGAATGAGGTGATTTGGTAAAATGCTATGCCCAAGATTACTATCCGAGTGCCGGCGGTGGGGTGGTTCAAATAGCCTCGGCTATCACCTCATTATGTCCGGTCGTGATGGTCAAGTGGATTAAGGCGTCTTGTACATACCAGTTGCGTGGCTCCTGGGAGTATGGGTTCGAGTCACTTCTGGGGTGTGAGTTTTCAGTTGCATATTGTCCTGGGGACCATTCAGGCTTGTTCGCATTTGTGTTCCTCACGTGTGCCCCAAAGAATGAGGTGATTTGGTAAAATGCTATGCCCAAGATTACTATCCGAGTGCCGGCGGTGGGGTGGTTCAAATAGCCTCGGCTATCACCTCATTATGTCCGGTCGTGATGGTCAAGTGGATTAAGGCGTCTTGTACATACCAGTTGCGTGGCTCCTGGGAGTATGGGTTCGAGTCACTTCTGGGGTGTGAGTTTTCAGTTGCATATTGTCCTGGGGACCATTCAGGCTTGTTCGCATTTGTGTTCCTCACGTGTGCCCCAAAGAATGAGGTGATTTGGTAAAATGCTATGCCCAAGATTACTATCCGAGTGCCGGCGGTGGGGTGGTTCAAATAGCCTCGGCTATCACCTCATTATGTCCGGTCGTGATGGTCAAGTGGATTAAGGCGTCTTGTACATACCAGTTGCGTGGCTCCTGGGAGTATGGGTTCGAGTCACTTCTGGGGTGTGAGTTTTCAGTTGCATATTGTCCTGGGGACCATTCAGGCTTGTTCGCATTTGTGTTCCTCACGTGTGCCCCAAAGAATGAGGTGATTTGGTAAAATGCTATGCCCAAGATTACTATCCGAGTGCCGGCGGTGGGGTGGTTCAAATAGCCTCGGCTATCACCTCATTATGTCCGGTCGTGATGGTCAAGTTGGATTAAGGCGTCTTGTACATACCAGTTGCGTGGCTCCTGGGAGTATGGGTTCGAGTCACTTCTGGGGTGTGAGTTTTCAGTTATATATATATATATATATATATATATATATATATATATAAGTTTGTGTGTGTGTAATTTATATAAATAAATAATTAAATATTAATTTTGTTAATATCTTTTCAGGGAAAACTTGCAAGTACAATTCGTATACAAGAGGGGCAACAAGAGCCAGAGGATGTCTACTAAGAAAATATATAAGTCTTTATCCTCACACTCTTGATATATGGTCTTCTCTGGTCTCTTTATTTTCTCTCCTCACAAATGTCCCTTTTTTTTATTTCTTTTACGTTTCTCTCCTGTTTTTCTTGTCTTTTAATCTCTCCTTTCCTCCTCTCTTCTAACACCTCTCGTTTCCTGTCTCTTTTAGCTTCTCTCTTCCTTTACTTTTTATATTTGTGGTATTCATTTATGTCATTTTTATCTTGTATATTTTTCTTGTATCTTTTTCTTATCTTGTGTTTCTCTTCCCCTTCTCTTCAATGATTTCTCATTTCTCTCCTCTCTCTGTTGTTTCTGTTCTGTCTTCTCTCTCCTTGCCTTAATTTTGTTCTGTCTCCTCTTTTGTTGTGTGTGTGTCTTTCTGTCTCTGTCTGTCTGTCTCTCTCTTTCTCTCTCTCTCTCTCTCTCTTTCTTTCTCTTTCTTTCTCTCACTCTCTGGCTCTCTTGCTCTCTCTCTCTCTCTCTCTCTCTGGCTCTCTTGCTCTCTGGCTCTCTCTCTCTCTCTCTCTCTCTCTCTCTCTGGCTCTCTCTCTCTCTCTGGCTCTGGCTCTCTCTCTCTCTCTCTCTCTCTGGCTCTGGCTCTCTCTCTCTCTGGCTCTGGCTCTCTCTTTCTCTCTCTCTCTCTCTCTCTCTCTCGCTCTCTCGCTCTCTGGCTCTCTCTCTCTCTCTCTCTCTCTGGCTCTCTCTCTCTCTCTCTCTCTGGCTCTCTCTCTGGCTCTCACTCTCTGGCTCTGACTCTCTCTCTCTCTGGCTCTGACTCTCTCTCTGGCTCTGGCTCACGCTCTCTCTCTGGCTCTATTTCTCTGGCTCTGTGGCGCTCTCTCTCTGGCTCTTGCTCTCTCTCTCTGGCTCGGGGTCTCTCTCTCTGGCTCTCATATTTCATTTGATTTAAAAATGTCTGAGATTTTTACTTAATCTAAGTTATATTGCATGGTGCTAATATGAATATTATACATGACTGTTTTTTCTTTTCTTTCTCTCTCTCTTTCTCCCTTTCTTTCTTTCTCTTTCTTTCCTTCTCTCTCTCTTTTTCTTTCTCTTTCTACATGAATATTATACTTGACTGTGTTTACATTCACTTGTAGATTTTTATTTTTAGTTAATTAGTCCTAAACTTTTGATTAATAGATTTTTATTATTAGTCATAGAAAAACTATAGTGTTATATGTATACTCGGAAAATTTTACTTGTTTTAGTTTTAAGTAACAATAACTGCTTGTAACGTCAGACTGATCTCAGCATGACATGAATCACAGGCTGCTTGATCACAAAATCTATTGTGTTCACATATTGCATATATAGATTTTTATAGATTTTTAAATTTTTACTTTTATATTCTGTTATAGATATAGTCTATATATTTCGAGCTATTACATATATTTTGTTGTATTACTCATTCTTAATTAAATAAATATAATATTTTAATTCTCTTTTTGTACCCTATTTATTTGTAATTTACACATACATATATAGGATGTCCATTTCTTTCTCAGATATGTCTTCTTTCTTTCTCTCCCTTTCTATTTCAGATATGAATTAAAAAATTATTATACCCTAATTTACCCTAAACGTTTTAATGTAGGTAATTAAAAGATTATAAAAAAGTTTTTAGAAATGTTAATTATTTACGTTCTAAGGTTGTATATAAAAGTTCTCAAAAAACCTTTTCTAAACGTAATTATAAACGTGCTGAAAACAATGAAATGTCGTTTTTAGGATGTTTTAAAAACATGAAAATGTTTGCTGGGATGTACCTTCTTGTTTACGCATAAATAAATAAATAAATAAATATAACTAACACGAAGGACTCCTCTTCACGAGATTCACCAGCTTTTGTTTATGTTCCAAAATTTCTCGCACAGGGCGCACGACCTCCCCACTATCCCAGGTGGGCTTAATTGGGCCTTTCACAGGAGCGCGCTGGAGAGCGCGGTAAATTCTGAAAAGTGTATACTTTTTTCAACTTTGTCAGCTCAATTCTCGTCCTAAGATTTTCAATTTGGTATCAATGTGTTCGCAATAGAATTCTCTACAAGACTAAATGCATATATACTCCAAAAGCCCGGCTTACTATCCGCAACTACAGAGGAAGTGAGAGAAAGTTACCCGGGCGTGCACAAGAGGGATAAAATGTTTACACTCTTTTCAGTTTTGTCAACTCAGTTCTCGTGCTAGTTCTTTCATTTTGGTATCAATGTGTTCGCAATAGAATTCCCAACAGAAGTATATGTATATAATGTAAAACGCAGCAGCGATCTCCACCCGTTGACGTGATGAAAACAGGGCCGCGGTTACCAGAAAGAGAGCTCTGCGCCACCCAAAGTGCCTCTCATTACATTAGAGGGCGCGGTAATTCTGAAAAGTGTATACTTTTTTCAACTTTGTCATCTCAGTTCTCGTCCTAGGTTTTTCAATTTGGTATCAATGTGTTCGCAATAGAATTCTCTACAGGACTAAATAAGTTTAGGCCTATTTATGAGTTCTACTCCTGATTATAAATATTTCACCGAAGAGTATATTGAAGGCCGATTGGCATATATAGCTGTCAGTCAAGTTAATATGAAATTTAAATTTATATTACTCTAGAAATTTATCAGTCTAAATTTACCAGAAATTTATTTTCTGCTCAGGGGAAGGAAGACACCAAGTCATGGGGGCGTAATTTTTATTGACATGATAAATAATTCTGCAGAAGTAAAACAGGCTTTTAAATAGGACTTAACAAATGTATAACATAGCCGTGGCTAACTCAAAGTACACGAAGCATCTTAAATTGTACACCCGTAGTAAAAACATAATCTTATAGCCTAGTAACAAACTCTGCAGAAACCTAATGTCCTAATGTCTAGAATTAGCAGTGAGGCGAATGTAACAAATCTAATTTTAAGTATAACAGGACACCAAAAGTGAACAACATAACATAAGGGAAACCCTAGCTGGAGAATAATCAGGCGGCAGAAAATACATAGTGACTGGGGAAGCCTGATATGTATTTGGAGAAGAAATTAACCCCAGGTCAGAGGCCGAGCCGCCAAGGAAGGAATTACCTGACAAGGTAGGGCTTACTAGTAGAATGGCTGTAAAGTCAAAGTAGTAGCTGCGGACAGCGGAACACTTGGGGACGGGCGCTGCACCCCCACCCCGCAGGCCAGCAGGCCGGCCCCCCCCCCCCCGAAGGGCGAGTGCCCGCTGGCCGCGAGGGAAACCTCAGGGTGGCAGAGCAACTACGCTACCAAACTAGGAAGGAAGGAGGACAGACTGGAGGAGCTCGCACGTCGCCTCAACTTATGCCCCCTGGCCCTGGCCCGTGGGCGACGGTCGGTGAAGGTGGGGGGCAGGGCGGCTGTAGCAGCCGCGGCAGGGTCGGCCTCGGTGGTTCCCATGCCCAGAAGGCTTGTGACATGAGAGGGCCCCCGAGCCTGCGCGATGGGCGCCTGCAGCGTCGTCCAATCGTCGGCCGAAAAAGGTGGAGGCTGCGACGCTGTGCCACCTGCCGCTTTGCCGGCAGGGGCCTCTGGGAAGTGTGGTCGCCGTCCACATCAGAGCCGCCCGAGGAGGCCCCCGAGGAGGGGGAGGCGAAGCGGGCGGGTTTCGTCCTGGCCCAGGCCGGCTGCGTCCTCACACCACTGCGCTGTTGTCCTCGCACGACGTCGCCCGAGTCCTCTTCCGTGTTGCAGTTGCTGCGTGATCCGGCTTCTCGCCACTGCGGAAAATGAAAAAAGTAAGCATCGGCAGGTCTAACGGGGGAAAAAAACAGGCAGGGAGACCCAGCTGCCGCACCGGCAACCGTCACATACACAAGTAGACAAAAGCAAGGTAAAGTTAAGTGTCCATAGTGATTGAGAATACCGGACATAGCCAATGCTATCGTAATAAAAGCCAATGTAATAAAATCTGAGCAGTTAAAATAGATTAAGAGAGTAATATTTATGTATAGATTGAACAGTATTATTCAAGGTATAGTTTGGTTATAATAAGACCGTATTATTCATTGTATAGTTTGTTTATATTAAGACAGTATTATTCGTGGTATAGTTTGGAAGAATTCAAACAATAATAATCTCAAAAGTGAAAAGCAAAGTTATTTGAGTATCCCACTAGAAATGTACACTGCTTTAACACTGCAACAGTGTTATTAAGTAAATACCGGGCATAACTGAAGCTGGACTATGTAACAAATTAATCTTAGAAACTTAAATAATATAAATAACATAGCGAGGCCAAAACAGTAAGAAAGGCATGAGGCTTAAGCAGTGCTAGAAAACAGAGAATAAATAGCGGAGTAAATACAAGACAAACTGAAACTGAACAAGTAAATAGCTTAAGATCTTATTATAATATACTTGTATTTAAGCTGAACAAATAAAAGATATAATATACTTGTATTTAAGCTGAACAAATAAAAGAGTAAACAGTGATAATCATGGATAATTTTGGGTAGATTAAAGCAGGACTATACAAGGTATAGGATGGTTAGGTTGAACAGTAATATATGCATGGTATAGTTTGGATAGATTAAAACTGTAATGTTCATGGGATAGATTGGTTAATTAAACAGTACTTATTCAAGGAATAGATGGTCTAGAGTAAAACAATAATAGTCTCAAAAGTGAAAACAAAATTATTTGCATATCCCACGGTAATGGACACTGCCTTAACGCTGCAACAGGAATAGTAAGTAAATACAAGGCATAACTGAAAGCTGAACAAAGTAATATATTAATTTAGGGAACTTAAATAAATGATAACATGGCGTAGCTCACCCAAACCGACAGACCGCTCTACAGCATGCGCCTACCCTGGAGGAGTAGAACAGAACAGTGAGAACGGGAGGGGAATATTATATTCTAATAATAGAATAAGACCGTAATATAATGTACTTGCATATAAGCTGAACAAATAAAAGAAACAGTGGTAATCATGGGAAGATTTGGTAGCTTAAAGCGGGATTAATCAAGGGATAGGATACAATACAATACAATACAATTTTATTTAGGTAAGGTACATACATACAATAAATATTTACAAGGATTGTTTAACTTATAGGTATAGCTAGTACATACAATGCCTAAAGCCACTATTACGCAAAGCGTTTCGGGCATGATAAACTTAAATGACAAGCTTAATACTAATTGAGCATAATGAGTAGAATAAAAACAAGAAATGAAAACATAGATGAAAAAGCAGCACAAATACAATTATGTCGACAAACAGCGCTCTTTAAAGAAAAAAACAGACATTGGTTGACAATAGAAGGGTAAGGTAGGTTACAGGGAATTTATTAGGTATAGCTTCGCTTTTAACTTAAACTGGTTGAGAGAGGTACAGTCTTTAACATGGTTGGGAAGGTCATTCCACATTCTGGGCCCCTTGATTTGTAGAGCATTTCTAGTTTGATTAAGTCGTACTCTAGGAATATCAAAACTGTATTTATTTCTGGTGTGATGCTCATGGGTTCTGATACAACCTTCTATGAAGCTTTTGAGATCAGGATTGGCATTATAGTTTAGCGTTTTATATATGTATAATACACATGAGAGAACATACACATGAGACACCGGATGGAAGGTTAAACAGTAATGTGCATGGTATGGTTTGGATAGCATAAAACTGTATTGTTCAAGGGATGGAATGGTTATTAAAACAGTACTAATCAAGGGAGAATGGCTAGCCTAGCAATAATATTCTCAAAAGAGAAACAAAATTAGTTAAGTATCCCACAGCAATGGACACTGCATTAACGCTGCTAGAGGAATAGTAAGTAAATACATACAAGAGTTTTACATTCTTGTAAAGCCACTATTACGCGTAGCGTTTCGGGCAAGGTCCTTAACCCTAATTTCCCCGGAATACGACCCCGCCGAATCGTTTAACAACCAGGTACCCATTCACTGCTGGGTGAACAGAGGCTACAGTTAAGGATTGGCGCCCGGTCAATCCTCCCCGGCCAGGATTCGAACCCAAGGCAAGGCGCTTGCGAAACGCCAGGCGAGTGTCTTACCACTGCGCCACGGAGACTGCTAACAAGGCATAACTGTTATACAAGACTGTTATACAAGGCATAACTAAGCTGAACAATGCAAAAATTAATTTAGAAACTTAAATAAAAGATAATAACATAACATAGCCCACCCAAGCGGACAGACCGCCCGACGGCATGCGCCTGCACTGGAGGACAGGACAGGGAAACAGGAGGGAACGTGTACGTGCAGGAACAACAGGCGGCTACACCGAGTGGACGAGACGTCATGGTACAAACGGGCCGGTCTACCCCGGTCAGGCCAAACGGCTGGGGCGAACATAACGTGGGACACCGGGGCCAGCAAACATCTGGGGACGAACAAACCGGGATACACCGGCCAGCCCAAACGACTGGGTACGAACAAGCCAGGATACACCGGCCATCCCAGACGACTGGGTACGAACAAGCCGGGAAACACCGGCCATCCCAGACGACTGGGTACGAACAGAACGGGCTACACCGGCCAGACAAAACGTCTGTGACGAACAAGCAGGGCTGCGCCAGCCAGACAAACAGCTGAGACGAACACGCTGGGCTACACCAGCCAGACAAACGACTAGGGCCAACAAGCGAGGCTACATCAGCCAGACGAACGTCTGGGACAAACAACTGGGACGAACACGCTGGGCTTCACCAGCCAGACAAACAACTGGGGCGAACAAGCTGGGCTTCACCAGCCAGACAAACAACTGGGACGAACACGCTGGGCTTCACCAGCCAGACAAACAACTGGGACGAACACGCTGGGCTTCACCAGCCAGACAAACAACTGGGACGAACACGCTGGGCTTCACAAGCCAGACAAACAGCTGAGACGAACACGCTGGGCTTCACCAGCCAGACAAACAACTGGGACGAACACGCTGGGCTTCACCAGCCAGACAAACAACTGGGACGAACACGCTGGGCTTCACCAGCCAGACAAACAACTGGGACGAACACGCTGGGCTTCACCAGCCAGACAAACAACTGGGACGAACACGCTGGGCTTCACCAGCCAGACAAACAACTGGGACGAACACGCTGGGCTTCACCAGCCAGACAAACAACTGGGACGAACACGCTGGGCTACACCAGCCAGACAAACGTCTGGGACGAACGAGCAGGGCTACACCAGCCAGACAAACGTCTGGGACGAACGAGCTGGGCTACACCAGCCAGACAAACGTCTGGGACGAACGAGCTGGGCTACACCAGCCAGACAAACGTCTGGGACGAACGAGCTGGGCTACACTAGCCAGACAAACGTCTGGGACGAACGAGCTGGGCTACACCAGCCAGACAAACGTCTGGGGCGAACGAGCTAGGCTACACCAGCCAGACAAACGTCTGGAACGAACAAGCTGGGCTACACCAGCCAGACAAACGTCTGGGGCGAACAAGCTGGGCTACACCAGCCAGACAAACGTCTGGGACGAACAAGCTGGGCTACACCAGCCAGACAAACGTCTGGGGCGAACAAGCTGGGCTACACCAAACGGCCAAACGTCTAGGTACGAACAGGCTGTGCACCAGCCATACAACGTCTAGGGACGAACAGGCTGGGCAACACCAGCCAGACAAACGTCTAATACAAACAGGCTGGGCTACACCAGCCAGACAAACGTCTAGGACGAACAGGCTGGGATACACCGCCAGACGAACGTCTAGGACGAGCAGGCTGGGCTACACCAGCCTGACAAACGTCTAGGACGAACAGGCTGGGTTACACCAGCCAGACAAACTACAGGGACAAACAGGCTGTGCTACACCAGCCAGACAAACGTCTAGGACGAACAGGCTTGTCTACACCAGCCAGACAAAACGCCTAGTTACGGACAAAACGAGCAACACTGGACGGACAAACAACTGGGACGAACAAGCAGGGCATCACCATCCAGACAACGTCTGAAGAAGAACATGCCGGACGACACCGGCTGGCGCAAGGCAGCCATTAACAAGAAAGTTTTGGGCCTACCCACCAGGGCACCGCCGCCACAAGGGCGTCTCCTGCCCGAGGGCGAGAAGGGAGAAGGACAGGAAGGAAGCTTTAGTGGCTTTACAAGACTGTAATTACCATATTTGTATCCTCACATTCCTTATGTACATTCTTGTATATGCATAAATAATAATAAATAAGCGAACACAGCCCAAGGCAAACGCTCCTCGGAGCGCCGTGCCACGTGGGTGATGCCGACCTTGGCATGGGCCCCTAGGGTCGGGCCCTAGGGGCAAAGACAACTAAAAAACCCGGCCAGGAGGCGTCGCCACCAGGGTGACGCCAGGACGCTCGCAGGGAGCCTGGCCGGACACGCACGGCCGAGCGCATCACGAACCCTGGCCCCTAGGGCCAAGCCTAGAAGGCGCAACAAACCAGGTTCCAGGGAAAAAACGCCTGGGACGGGGAAGGAAACGAAGGGCATCCCTGGGCGAGTGCTTCACCGAGCTCCAAGCCACGTGGGCGCCGCCTACCAGGCCTGGGCCCCAGGGCTCAGAACCCCGGAAACCGCCGCGTGGCCAGAGAGGGCGATGCCAGAACACAGAAGGTGAGGTAACCCCAATCCCGTGAGGGCCAGCGGCGCGGAACCCCCACCCCCGAAGGGCGAGCGGAAGCTGGCTGCTCTAAGTAGGAACATGACTTCTCGCTACCGTGGCCGTAAGCGTGCCCGTACGCCCGGAGAGGCCATTAAAAAATAATCAGGTTTTCCTGACTGAAAAAGGTACCATTCCGGGTCTACTAGACAGATGCTGCTAACAGACGCAGCTCGCTTGGTGGGCCGACGGAGCTCCATCTTGACGAGCCATGGAGCAGAGAGGTGGGATGGCCCACCGACTGTGCCCTGGGAGGAGGACCTACTGCCGGGTTTGTACTCCGAGCAGGGAGCGCTTTCCGCCATGGCAAATGACTGGTCGATCCCGTGTATATGTTCGTCGTAGTAGCCCGCCCTCACAGAGACCAGTCCTGGAAGGCTGGCCCCAGGGCGGGTGTGGGAATATGAACGCTGTCCACTCCGAGGCCGACTCCCCAGGGTCGACCCCGTGTTGGTCATTGTCACTGTGGTGAGCCCCGCGGGTGTGGAGTGGAGGTGTCGGCTTAGAAGCGTGTCGGTCACCTCCCAGGATACCTCGCTGTTACGAACCCGGATCCAGCGTCCGAGCCTGGAGCAGTGACAACCACGCCATCTGTGGGTCAGCTCCCGAAACCCCCGCCAAACGGACGACGACACCTAGTGAGGACAGCGGGTACTGGCCTCGAGGACCAGTTTCCAGTCTGGTTCAGCGCTCAACACCGCCGCCACTGACCTCTGGTGAGGTGGTGCTCCGACGACAGCGCCATCTATGGACTGGATACGTCAGGTGTTTGTGTCCGAGCCCGTAAGTGAGGTGTATTAGTGTCCCGGTTATTGATGACGTGTCTGCTTACAGAGCCGACCTGGGACCACTGTGATGGAAGTGGAGTCAGTCTACCCGAGGCAGCCAGTCTCCATACTGTGAAGTTTGCTGCAGCTGTTGTGACGTCGTCCCCCCGGAAGAACACTGTGGTGTGTTAGCCTGCCAGTGGAGTGGCAGTGAAAGGATTTACCCGGGACTGACTGTTGGAGACGATCATCCACTGGGGTATTGAGGACAGGAGGGTGATTTGTGATATCACACGAGACTCCTGTCTAGGGCGTACCCCTTATATCGTTCGTGGAGTGGCCATACCAGCCTTGGTGGCTCAGTACCTGCCAGCAGACCAGCTGGACGTGTGGTTGACGGCCTCCACGACGGTGCCCCCAGTGGACCTGCGTTTTGGCTGACCTGTGGCCCGGGTAGGCTCGGCACTCTCAGAGGACACGTCGTGAGGCCACGAAGAAAGCACCGCGGACTCAGCACCTAGCTTCTTGATCCAGTCTTCAGCAGAAGACTATATTGTGCATAATCCCCTTGTATAGTGTTAATACCCCTCCCCCTGTGCTCTTTTTGATTTTATATATTTAATTGGTGATGGTGACAATTATAATATTAAGTTCTTAGCTTTCTTTCCCTACTCCCTTTAAGTTACTTGCGTCACGGATCTCATCCCTTGATAGCCACTACTGGCTCGGGAACGGATACATATATCTTCCTCTAACAACATCAGAGTAAGGACCCCGTTGCGTCCCCAGAGGGCCGTAACACTCGCACGGTGGGCATGAGAGCTGTGGTCCATCATCACAGGTTTTCCTCGTCCTCGTTCTATTGTGGATCTGGAAGTATTAAAGCAGTAAGGGTGAGCAGGAGCTGGTGTGCAGAGGCAACATGAAAAGCAAAGGCACAGGTGCGTGGGACCCGCATCAAAGCATACTGCTGGCAACTTAGGCTGTGAGAGTAGTGATAACTGGATGCGACACCTGTTGCGTAAGGCAGGAATGGGTGGAATTGAATGAAGCCCCAGCATAACTGAGTGGGGAACTGCGGGACCACTTACGCTCAACAAGACGAATTAGAACTGTAACGAAATTATTATTAAGAATGTAGAGAAAATGCGGTCTTCCCTTCTTCTCTCGTGAAATTCCTCGGCTGGGACACGCCATCTGTAGCCTTGGCAGCTGGACCATTGCAGCTGCGGCATCTTCGGTTGGACGCCGCTAGATGTCTACTTCAGTAGCTGGGACATCGTTGGCTGGATACCTCCTTCCGGAGCCTCAGCTGCTGGGTCATCGGCTGAAAACTCGTCAGCCGGGACATCCTGAGCTGGGCCAGGCCCCCCGGTGTCATGCACATCTGGCACACCACCAGCTAGCCCAACAGCTGGGCCTCGCCCAGTGTCCGTAACACTACCAGCTGGGCCCCCAGCTGCTGGATCATCGGCATGTACTACGTCAGCCACCTCCTCAGCAGCTGGGTCTGGCCAAGGCATGCTCAGCTGTAAGACCGTCAGCTGAGCCCGCAGCTGCTGGCTCATCGGTTGGGACCACAACAGCCGGCACGTCAGCAGCTGTGCTTGGCCCCCAGGGGCGTGCTCAGCTTGGAACACCACCAGCTGGGCCATCAGCTGCTGGATCATCGGCCGGGACCACGTCAGCCGGAACGTCAGCAGCTGTGCCTGGCCTCCAGGGGCATGCTCAGCTGGATCACCACCAGCTGGGCCATCAGCTGCTGGATCTAACCCTCTAGTTCGTTTAGCTAAGCAAATAACAATTTTTGACGCTAGTTACAAGATTATTAATGTTATATACATGTATACACTCTCATACATACATGTACATATATATATATATACGTATACATATATACATACACATACATATCTAATCAACCACCGAAATACACACATCAATAATCTTTGTGTCACAAGTGATCAACAAGAGGCTCACAGGTACATTGGGATTGAGAGGATACATAGCATAGTAATTACATTCTTGTAAAGCCACTAGTACGCGCAGCGTTTCGGGCAGGTCCTTAATCAAAGAAAATTTTAAGTAGGTATTTACCTGCAAAATTTATAAAAATGATAAAAGTTACATAGCAAGAAAAAAATAAAAGATGAGAGAAAATTGTAGGCATATTAAAGTACATAGGTAGCTCAGATTGATTGCAATGACAGCTTGAATGGTAGTTTAACAAAAATTAATAGGCACAATACAGCATATGGCTAGCACATAAAAAACAGCAATGAACACAATGATAAAGTTGTTTGGATTAAGTACATAAAGATTGGAAGATTGCGTAACACTAGATACAGAGCAAATTTAAAGCTCAGTGTAGGAAACTACGAAGATGAAATTAGGTACTTTTTGGTTTTGTTTTTAAATGAGGCAAAAGTTTGACAGCTTTTCAATTCACTAGGGAGTGAGTTCCATAGACTAGGTCCCTTAATTTGCATAGAGTATTTACACAGATTAAGTTTGAACCTGGGGGATATCAAAGAGATATTTATTTCTGGTGTGGTGATAATGGGTCCTATTACATCTGTCCAGGGAGAGTTTCAGAGCATGGTTTGCATTTAAGAACAGGGTTTTGTAAATGTAATTAACACAAGAGAATGTGTGGAGGGAGTTAATATTTAGCAAGTTAAGAGATTTAAACAAGGGAGCTGAGTGTTGTCTGAAAGCAGAGTTTGTTATTATTCTGATAGCAGATTCTTGCTGGGTGATGATGGGCTTAAGGTGGTTTGCAGTGGTAGACCCCCATGCACAGATACCATAATTAAGATAGGGATAAATTAGTGCATAATATAGTGAGAAGAGAGCAGAGTTAGGAACATAATATCTTATTTTGGAGAGTATACCAACCGTTTTAGAGACTTTCTTAGTTATGTGTTGAATGTGGGTGCTGAAGTTGAGTCTCTTGTCTAGGAATAGTCCAAGAAACTTGCCATCATTTTTATTACTGATGTTAATGTTGTCTATCTGTAGCTGAATTGCATTCGATGATTTGCTTCCATATAAGATGTAGTAAGTCTTTTCTATGTTTAGTGTTAGTTTGTTCGTTGACATCCATAAGTGGACTTTTTTTTAATTCATTATTCACAACATTATTTAGTGTATGTGGGTTGGGGTCTGAATAGATAAGGGTAGTATCATCAGCAAACAATATAGGTTTAAGAATATTAGAGACATTAGGCAGATCGTTTATATATATAAATAGAAGAGGTCCTAAGATACTGCCCTGTGGCACTCCAACGGTAATTGATAGAGTGGAAGAAGTTGTATCATCGATGGTTACATATTGGTGTCTGTCACTAAGATAGGATCGGATGTTGTCAAGGGCAAGGCCTCGGATTCCATAATGCTGGAGTTTAAGTAAGAGGTAGTTGTGATTAACAGTATCAAAGGCTTTTCTTAGGTCAATGAAGAGTCCAATCGGAAACTCATTTTTGTCAAGGGCTGAGTAGATAACGTCAAGGAGATTAATGATTGCATCGTTGGTGCTCTTTTGGGACCGGAAGCCAAACTGGCAGGGGCTGAGTATGTCGAATTTTACGAGGTAGGAATAGAGCTGTTTGTAAATATTTTTTTTCAAATATTTTTGATAGAATGGGTAGATTTGATATTGGTCTATAATTGTTTATGTCTGCCGGATTGCCTCCTTTTTGGACTGGCGTTACTCTTGCTTTTTTGAGGATATCAGGGAAGGTGTGACACTCTATAGATTTGTTGAACAGTAGTGCAATGGGTGGGGCAAGGGCATGGGAGGCTCTCTTGTACACAATGGACGGAATTTCACTGGTGTTCCCTGCCTTGGCTTTTAGAGAGTGTATGATGGACACAACATCTGCCGGGCTGATTGGTGAAAGGAGAAAAGAGAGTTTGGATAGCTGCCTGAGAGATATGTGTTAATATGTGTCTGAGTATGTGGGATTTTACTGGCAAGATTAGCACCAACCGATGAAAAGAAACTATTAAATTTATTTGCCATTCTAAATCAGTTGACGGTATATCCCCATCCTTGTAGAGTTTCATTTGGTTATGTGAGTGTTGTTTAGTTCCTAGGATACTGGAAATGGTTTTCCAAGTGCTTTTCATGTTGCCTTTTGCTTCACTGAATCTATTCACATAATATGCAAGTTTTGCCTTTCTTATGATACTGGTAAGCAATGATGAGTACCTTTTAGCTACTTCCCTTGAAACTAGGCCAATCCTAAGTTTCTTTTCATATTCATGTTTCTTGTTGATTGAGTTGAGAATGCCACTTGTGAGCCATGGATTGTTTAATCTTTTGTCAGTTACTTGCTTTGTAAGTAACTTTGTAAGTAAGTTTGCCTAACCTAACCTAACTTTTTCGGCTACCTAACCTAACCTAACCTAAAAAGATAGGTTAGGTTAGGTTAGGTAGGATTGGTTAGGTTAGGTTAGGAAGGGTTGGTTAGGTTCGGTCATATATCTACGTTAATTTTAACTACAATAAAAAAAATTGATCTCATACATAATGAAATGGGTAGCTTTATCATTGCATAAGAAAAAAAATAGAGAAAATATATTAATTCAGGAAAACTTGGCTTATTAGGCAAATCGGGCCTTGCATAGTAAGCTGAGAAGTGCGTTCTGGCTACTAGGTACGACATATATATATATATATATATATATGTCGTACCTAGTAGCCAGAACGCACTTTTTGGCCTACTATGCAAGGCCCGATTTGTCTAATAAGCCAAGTTTTCCTGAATTAATATATTTTCTCTAATTTTTTTCATATCAAATGATAAAGCTACCCATTTCATTATGTATGAGGGCAATTTTTTTTTATTGGAGTTAAAATTAACGTACATATATGACCGAACCTAACCAACCCTACCTAACCTAACCTAACCTATCTATATAGGTTACGTTAGGTTAGGTAGCCGAAAAAGTTAGGTTAGGTTAGGTAGGTTAGGTAGTCGAAAAACAATTAATTCATGAAAACTTGGCTTATTAGGCAAATCGGGCCTTGCATAGTAGGCTGAGAAGTGCGTTCTGGCTATTAGGTACGACATATATATATATATATATATATATATATATATATATATATATATATATATATATATATATATATATATATATGGGGTGCATAATAAAGAAAGAAATTGAATTGTACACTGGCTTTGTATATGTATATATATATATATATATATATATATATATATATATATATATATATATATATATATATATATATATATATATGTCGTACCTAGTAGCCAGAACGCACTTCTCGGCCTACTATGCAAGGCCCGATTTGCCTAATAAGCCAAGTTTTCCTGAATTAATATATTTTCTCTCATTTTTTCTTATGAAATGATAAAGCTACCCATTTCATTATGTATGAGGTCAATTTTTGTTTATTGGAGTTAAAATTAATGTAGATATATGACCGAACCTAACCTAACCTAACCTATCTTTTTAGGTTAGGTTAGGTTAGGTAGCCGAAAAAGTTAGGTTAGGTTAGGTTAGGGAGGTTAGGTAGTCGAAAAACAATTAATTCACGAAAACTTGGCTTATTAGGCAAATGGGGCCTTGCATAGTAGGCCGAGAAGTGCGTTCTGGCTACTAGGTACGACATATATATATATATATATATATATATAAAAATTAATGTAGATATATGACCGAACCTAACCAACCCTACCTAACCTAACCTAACCTAACCTATCTTTTTAGGTTAGGTTAGGTTAGGTAGCCGAAAAAGTTAGGTTAGGTTAGGTTAGGGAGGTTAGGTAGTCGAAAAACAATTAATTCACGAAAACTTGGCTTATTAGGCAAATGGGGCCTTGCATAGTAGGCCGAGAAGTGCGTTCTGGCTACTAGGTACGACATATATATATATATATATATATATATATATATATATATATATATATATATATATATATATATATAAATTTATATATATATATATATATATATATATTTATATATATATATATATATATATATATATATATATATATATATATATATATATATATATATATATATATGTATATATATATATATATATATATATATATATATATATATATATTTGTGTGTGTGTGTATATAAATCCCTTTTTTTCATTGATAAGCTTAGGTATACGCAGCATTGCGCTGCTACCCTATTCTATATAATGCTACGATATTCTATATGAAGAATTACAAAGAGTAAATAAAAAAAAACTGGCTATAAGTTTATCTTTTATCCGCACCTCACAGGCTTCATGAAAAAATTAACACGTAATGAATAGTATGACAATGTAGAGTTGAAGACAATGTATAACCACGAAGGAAAATTATGAAAGGAAAAAACTTAAGCACTTCCATATTGATGAACATATCAGCCAAAGTATATTATGACGTGTTGATTATTGGTCTCCGATTGCATGATAGAACCGATGAGCTAGCCAAGACTTTTGCTCGTAAAGAGGGAATTGATTCAACCCGTCCTCTTAAAAATAACGTCACTTTTGGCTTGTATGCGCACTATGGCCAAATTTGGACGTAATTTGAAATGAAATCGACTCACAAAAGTGACGTACTGTTCCGTTTTCTGTTTGAGTCGTCCGGCCCTCCTCGGACAGCTTAGAGGAGGAACTTTCAATTAACGTTTTTCATAACGTTTTGAAACTTTATGAGAATTTCCTGCCCACCTAACCTAGCAGAGGACCCTTGACTTACTGTTGTTGAAAAAAAAAATCCCAAATTTATTTTCAATTTTTTTTCATTTTCAAATTACGTCCATATTCGGCCATACGGGCAAACGGCCAAAAGCGACGTTCTTTTTAAGAGGACAGGTTGATTGATTACCAACTTGGACTGCCTTTGAGCAGTCTGAGGGCAGCAATATCCCAGGAACATCAACTAAATTACGGAGACTTGAGGCAAAGTGAAATTCACACCAGTTACTCCATTTATCATCATTCTATTATGCAGGAAGAACCGCACGTCTATGGGTCATCCAATAATGTTAGCAGACTTCTAGATGTTACCACTGCTAGGCTTAGGCTCGGCTACAAGTACCTCTGGCAGTTTGTAACATCTGCTGATATACAATACAATACAATACAATACAATACAATTTTATTTAGGTAAGGTACATACATACAATAAATATTTACAAGGATTGTTTAACTTATAGGTATAGCTAGTACATACAATGCCTAAAGCCACTATTACGCAAAGCGTTTCGGGCATGATAAACTTAAATGACAAGCTTAATACTAATTGAGCATAATGAGTAGAATGAAAACAAGAAATGAAAACATAGATGAAAAAGCAGCACAAATACAATTATGTCGACAAACAGCGCTCTTTAAAGAAAAAAACAGACATTGGTTGACAATAGAAGGGTAAGGTAGGTTACAGGGAATTTATTAGGTATAGCTTCGCTTTTAACTTAAACTGGTTGAGAGAGGTACAGTCTTTAACATGGTTGGGAAGGTCATTCCACATTCTGGGCCCCTTGATTTGTAGAGCATTTCTAGTTTGATTAAGTCGTACTCTAGGAATATCAAAACTGTATTTATTTCTGGTGTGATGCTCATGGGTTCTGATACAACCTTCTATGAAGCTTTTGAGATCAGGATTGGCATTATAGTTTAGCGTTTTATATATGTATAATACACATGAGAGAATGTGCAGTGACTTAATGTCTAACATATTCAGAGATTTAAGTAGGGGTACCGAGTGATGTCTGGGGCCAGAATTGGATATTGTCCTAATAGCAGCTTTGTGTTGAGTAATTAGAGGACGTAAGTGATTTTGGGTAGTAGAGCCCCAAGCACAAATACCATAGTTGAGATATGGATAGATAAGGGAGTAATAGAGAGTCACCAGGGCAGGGCGTGGTACATAATATCTGATCTTAGAAAGAATGCCCACAGTTTTTGAAACTTTTTTTGATATGTTTAGAATGTGTCCCTGGAAATTAAGCTTGTGGTCAATGAGAATGCCAAGGAATTTGCCATCTAATTTGTTACAAATTTGGGTATTGTTTATTTTGAGATTTATTTGATTAGAGGATTTATTGCCAAACAGAATATAAAAGGTTTTGTCAATGTTAAGGGTGAGTTTGTTGGCAGTTAGCCACAGATGGACTTTATTTAGCTCAGTATTTACTGTGGCATTTAGAGCAAGGGGATCAGGACTGGAGTAAATGAAGGTTGTGTCGTCAGCAAATAGAATTGGTTTGAGGTGTTGGGAGGCATTTGGAAGATTTGACTTCGACTTGATTTGATTTGATTTGATTTGATTTGACATATAGATTTGACTAAATGTAAACTGTCAGCAGAACTATTCGCATACTTTGCGGCATTATATAATGGAATGTGAAAAAATTGCGGAATTTAGAGATAACACCATCAATAGTGTCCAAGAATTGTGTAAGTACTTCATTCATAATGATGTGCTGCCCGAAATCTTAGTGAAGTATCCAAAATTTGCTTACTGTAGGTAATGCATGGACCTGACTGTAAAGCTGCCGCCCAGTTGGGTGGGTGTGGAGCACATGACTGTAAAGTTGCCGCCCAGTTGGGTGGGTGTGGAGCACATATGACTGTAAAGCTGCCGCCCAGTTGGGTGGGTGTGGAGCACATGACTGTAAAGCTGCCGCCCAGTTGGGTGGGTGTGGAGCACATGACTGTAAAGCTGCCGCCCAGTTGGGTGGATGTGGAGCAAGACTAGTAACTGTGTGACTCACTATAGATGTAAAGTGCCTTGTATAGTGACTGTTGTGAGCCTCTTGTTGATCACTTGTGACACAAAGATTATTGATGTGTGTATTTGTGTGGGTGATTAGATATGTATGTGTATGTATATGTGTATACGTATATATATATATATATATGTACATGTATATATGAGGGTGTGTACATGTGTATGCAACATTGTTAATTTTGTAACTAGCGTCAAACATTGTTATTTGCTTAGCTAAACGAACTAGAGGGTTCAGTTCCTGAACCGATTATGTGCCTCTGTAATCCTTTACACCACCGCACACGGGATGGGTATGGGGTGCATAATAAAGAAAGAAATTGAATTGATTATCACGTATGTGCTTAAGTAATTTCCTGTTTGATTTTTCATTCATGGTTATACATTGTTATATGTATATATATTTTCAGATTATAATTCGTATTATGCAAATATCTCCGAGTGAAATAGTGTACATCCGTATTTTTAATTTTTAATACAACATACATAATACATTTTTTAAGTATTTATTTATAATAAATAATTTAATTATTTAATTTATAATAATTTAATTATTAATAACATTATATAGTCGATTTAATATTGAACACGTACACATAAGCGAAACGTCCAAAACCGGTTTCCGAAATGGCAAAAAAATTAGTGTTGTCAATGTAAGGAGTATCTTGTATCCCAGTGAGAGAGCTGTTTCCTTCAAAAAGTGTAATCGTGTGGCATTATGTTTAAAAAAACAATTCCATAGTACATTCTTTGATTGAAAAACATGAGGATAAATACAAGCGTTAATTGTAAATGACCAGTTATAAACATAAATAAGAATGAGGAAAAATGATATGTGGAACCAGACAAAAACATTGGAACGCTTAGGTGATGAGAGGGTAAACAACCGCCGCCATTTTAGCGCCCCAGCCGGTGTGTCCAGCACGAGCATTAAGGGAAAACCTTGACACAAACTGCACCTATCATAAAGAAGAAGCACCACCATTGACCGCCAAGTGCTCACATCAAGTCTAACGCTAAGAAACAACACTCAAGCCTTGACGCTTCTCCCAACATCCGGGGGAGAAAACCTTCACACAAACTGCACCTGTCATGAAGAAGATGAAGACTCATCAGTGTCCACAGTGTCCAAAGGTATTCACCCGTCCAGGACATGTTAAGCGTCACATGTTTGTGCATTCAGGTGACAAACCTCACGAGTGTCTAGAGTGTGGGAAGATATTCAGTGAGCGTGGAAATATGAAGACTCACGTGTTAGTGCATTCAGGTGACAAACCTCATGAGTGTCCAGAGTGTGGGAAAAGATTCAGGCATCTTCATCATATGAAGACTCACAGGATGGTGCATACGGATGAGAGACCTTTTCAATGTGCCGAGTGTGGTAAAAAATTTAGAGAACGTGGATCTATAATACAGCACATGTTAGTGCATTCAGGTGAGAAACTGCATGAGTGTCCAGAGTGTGGGAAGAGATTCAGTCAGCGTGGAGGTATGAAGACTCACATGTTAGTGCATTCAGGTGACAAACCTCATGAGTGTCCAGAGTGTGGGAAAAGATTCAGGCATCTTTATCATATGAAGACTCACGGGATGGTGCATACGGATGAGAGACCTTTTCAATGTGCCGAGTGTGGTAAAAAATTTAGAGAACGTGGATCTATAATACAGCACATGTTAGTGCATTCAGATGAGAAACTGCATGAGTGTCCAGAGTGTGGGAAGAGATTCAGTCAGCGTGGAGGTATGAAGACTCACATGTTAGTGCATTCAGGTGACAAAAATCATGAATGTCCAGAGTGCGGGAAGAGATTTAGTCATCTTGGAAGTATGAAGAGGCACAAGATGATACATGCAGATAATAGGCTAAACACTTTGAGTGTGAAAGATAATTAAGAGAATGTTGAAGGATAATGAGCCACATAATGGTATATTATCTTACCTTTAATCTAACAGTGTGCTATGACAATGTCAGTTGGATGTTCTTCAGAGGTAATTATATTTTGTTTGACAAATACACTTCACAATGAAAAGGTAAAGATCTGAAGGTATTTTATTATATTGTTCTTTTATGAAAGTTAGATGACCAAGCAAGAACTGGAGAAGCTGTCACTAGGAAAACTCAAAATTGCTTATAAGTACTGTATAGAAATATCTCTTTAATTTAGCAAAGGTAAAACAAAGCTTTAAATGTTTTTCTTCATATTTATGTAAATAATGTGCTTCCTTTTTTTGCTTCCTGTGGAAATTCATTTAAAATGTAATATACTCTGTAGCTAAGTTATGGACATTTTTGTTGTAATATTATTTAGCATTGGAGTTGGTGAAGAAGACAATCTGAGACGTACTTAAGGTGACACCATTTGATTGGTAAGGAAATGTATATTAATCGAGGAGTCTTCTCAGGAGATTCATATGTAAACTGATGTCCATTTCTTATTTTTTGTTTAGGCCTATTTATGAGTTCTATTCTTGATTATAAATATTTCACCGAACAGTATATTGAAGGCGGCTTGGCATTTATAGCTGTCAGTCAAGTTAATATGAAATTTAAATTTATATTACTCTAAAATTATATCACTCTAAATTTACCAGAAATTTATTACTCTAGCCTAACTTTATCAGTTATGCTGTAATTGTCTGGGAACAATCTTTTACCCGATTTACCTGAGGGCCACTAACCTGAGAGGCCTCGATGAGAACAGGAAGTTGTCAGCTTGTTGAAGGTTCCCTTCCCCCTCCCAGTTTGCCTTCATGATTTTTTCCAGGTATATTTTGAAATTCAGCACAGTTTTGGCAGTTATGGCTTTGGTGGGTCGGCAGTTCCATTGATCAATAACCCTGTGGGTGAAAAAGCCTGAGTCAAAGTTATATTAGTCTGATTGGCAATTATATTATCCTGACTGTCAATTTATATAAAAAAATTATATCGAAGAGATATTTATGTTGTGGTGCTTGTGGGTTCTATTACATCTATCAATGGAGAGTTTCAGATCAGGGTTAGCATTTAGGAACAAGGTTTTGTACTTGTAAATAGCACAAGAGAATGTGTAGAGCGAGTGTATATGTAGCATGTTCAGGGATTTTAAAAAGAGAGGTTGGGTGTTGTTTGAAGACAGTTTTATTGTTCTGATAGCAGATTTTTGTTGGATGATGATGGGCTTGAGGTAGTTTGTAGTGGATGAATGAACCTCATGCATAGATACTGTATGTTGAGATACCACCCCTAATTTACAAAAAAAGCCTCTAGATTTTTAGCTCCAGCCATTGCATTGCTCTACAACAAATTATTTGAACTCTAAACCTTTCCTGATATTTTGAGAAAAAAAGCAAGAGTAACCTTAGTCCTTAAAAGCAGCAATCTCTCTGAAGTCAACAATTATAGACCAATATCAATTCTGCAGATTTTGTCTAAATTATTTTAAAGTTAATTTACACGCAGCCTTACTCCTATTTATACTTGGTTCTTCCCATAACGGCTTCAGGCCCAAAAAAGGACCAATCATGCCCAGTTAGTATGATTAATTTCATTTATGCAGCCCTTGGAAAACTTATTCATTTATTTGTTGACCTACATAAGACGTTTTGATACTGTAAACACATTAACTTTCTTAAATTGCAACATTACGGAGTAAGAGGTCACTCCCTCCAATACCTACAATCTTACTTCAGTGACAGGCTCCAGTATGTCTCTGTGAGTGATTCCAATTTTCCCACTCTACCCATTAACACTGGTGTCTCACCAGGCAGTATTCTTCACCCTCTCGTCTTTTTCATCTCTCCCTCCCTTTCCAGCTCGTTGCCATCGTGAGGGGGCTTGGTTGGCAGATGCTAGAGTGTGATGCTCCATGGGACAGTGTCCTCTGTCCTTTTGAAGCCTTATGCTCCTGCTGCCTTCTTCACTAATTGTGCTGAATGCTTTTTCCTACTAAGTTTAATTTCTCCTTCCCAAGTCTCCTTTTTAATTGCTATTTCCCAGCGACTTTTTGCTATTCTTGATCATTCTTTTAGATGTCATCTTCTGTTTTGACACTGGGTGTTAGGTGAGGCACAGTCTCTCGCAAGTAAAACTGTGGTACCCGAAATTGTTGAGCAAAGGGACACTTTTATTGTCACTCTTTTTCTTTGTTGCTGAGCCCAATCTTGATGGACTGATGGTTCTTAAAGTGGTACATGTGATTGCTGGGCATATATCCACGATATACCCCTGGGGAAGGCCCACGTCTTATCGAGTGTCCTATCCTCGAATTGTGTCGCCATGGTGGGTATGGGGGCTTGTTTGTTGATGAAATGATTACCTGTTCATTTACATGCTGATATCTGACCCTTATTTTTAAGTTCTCAGATGTGGGGTGGGAGACCAGGCCTCCGAGTCGGACTGTGATGGAAAGCCGGGCTCTGTAGCCCCCTGCTACTTTGGTCCCAGACCAAGCAGCTTCGGACTTTCCCTGCTTGATGGTGTTTTGGGTGTTCTTCTAGTCTCCGAGGCCAGGCTTGACTTGTGAGAGCTTGGTCTACCAGTCCCGACTATCTCTGCTCCCCTTCTACCTCTGTGGCAGGGTTGAGCCCCAAGCCCCCAGTGATGACCACCTCATCACATGGAGTGGCTTCATCTCTCATTGTAACAACTGCACCTTTTACCCCCCCTCTTACTGGGGGTGCTCGGTGCCATCCTCTCCACAGTCACACTCACACGATTCCTTCCGGTTCTAATACCTTCCAAGCTTTGTTTGGTCCTGCTACATGGACTAAGTATTTTAATCTCGGTCATGTTAATTCTACTCGTCCTGATGATTTATTCATCCATAAACACCTAGTTGATACCTGGTTGATGGAGTTCTGGGGGTTATTCTACTCCCCAAGCCCGGCCCGAGGCCAGGTTTGACTTGTGAGAGTTTGGTCCACTAGGCTGTTGCTTGCAGCAGCCCACAGGCCCACATACCCATCGCAGCCCGGTTGGTCCAGCACTCGTTGGAGGAAACTATCTAGTTTCCTCTTGAAGATGTCCACGGTTGTTCCGGCAAAATTTCTTATGCTCGCTGGGGGGATGTTGAACAACCATGGACCTCTGATGTTTATATAGTTCTCTCTAATTGTGCCTATGGCACCCCTGCTCTTCACTGGTTGTACAGTACTCTGCATTTTCTACCATATTGTTCACTCCAGTATGTTGTTATTTTACTGTGCAGATTTGGGACCTGGCCCTCCAGTATTTTCCCACTTGTATATTATTTGATATTTCTCCCATCGTCTTTCTAGTGAGTACATTCGGAGAGCTTTGAGACGATCCCAATAATTTAGATGCTTTATCTCGTTCATGTATCCCGTATATTTTTTCTGTACTCCCTCTATTTCAGCAATCTCTCCTGCTCTAAATGGGGAAGTGAGTACTGAGCAGTACTCAAGATGGGACAGCACAAGTGATTTGAAGAGTACAACCATTGTGATGGGATCCCTGGATTTGAAAGTTCTCGTGATCCATCCGATCATTTTTTCTGGCTGCCGCAATATTTGCTTGGTTATGCTCCCTAAAATTTAGGTCATCAGACATCATTATTCCCAAATCCTTTACATGTTTCTTTCCTACTATGGGCAAATTAGATTGTGTTTTGTACCCTGTATTAAGTTTAAGGTTCTCAATTTTACTGTATCTTAGTACCTGGAATTTATCGCTGTTAAACATCACGTTATTTTCTGTAGCCCAGTCGAAAACTTTATTAATATCTGCTTGTAGTTTTTCAATATCTTCAGCAGAGGTAATTTTCATGCTGATTTTTGTGTCATCTGCAAAGGATGATACAAAGCTGTGCCTTGTATTTGAGTCTATATCTGATATGAGAATAAGGAAAAGCAGTGGTGCAAGGACTGTACCTTGAGATACTGCAGCTTTTAACTGCTCTTGGACTCGATTTTATATGGTTGACTGTTACTCTCTCTGGTCTATTCGACAGAAAACCGAGTATCCAGCATCCTACTTTACCAGTTATTCCCATTGACCTCATTTTGTGTGCTATCACTTCATGGTCACATTTATCGAATGCCTTTGCGAATCTGTGTATACTACATCTGAACTCTGTTTTTCTTCTAATGCCTCAGTGATTTTGTCGTAATGGTCAAGTAGCTGTGAGGGGCATGATCTTCCTGCTCTAAATCCATGTTGGCCTGGATTGTGGAGGTCATTGGTCTCCATGAAACTAGTGACCTGACTCCTGATCACTCTCTCAAATACAGTAATTTTATTATGTGGGACGTAAGTGCAACTGGTCTATAATTCTTTGCCAATGCTTTGCTACCTCCCTTGTGTGGAGGGGCTATGTCTGCTGCTTTAAGCGCATCTGGTATCTCCCCCGTGTCCAAGCTCTTTCTCCACACTATACTGAGTGCCTGTGCTACTGGAACTTTGAATTTCATTATAAATATTGAATTCCATGAGTCTGAACCCGGGGCTGAGTGCATGGGCATATTGTCAATTTCTCTTTCAAAACCTGCCACGCTCGTGTTGATATCAATTATATTTACAGGGGTTTGTATATCACGCATAAAGAAGTTGTCCGGATCTTCCACTTTCATGCTGTGTATCGGGGTGCTAAACATGTCCTCATATTGCTTTTTTAGGATTTCACTAATTTCTTTGTCATCCTCAGTGTATGAACCTTCACTAGTACGAATAGGTCCAATACTGGCAGTGGTTTTTGCTTTTGATTTAGCATATGTGAAGAAATATTATGGGTATTTCTTTATTTTTTGAATTGCTTTCTGTTTTAGTTGCCTTTCTTCAATCTGATATAAATGCTTCAGTCTCTGTTAGATTTCTTCAATCTCCGTTTAAATTATTCCTTCTTTGTATGGAAAGTCGTGTCTGCTTCAGCACTTCTGTTAACTTTTTTCTTCTTCTGTAATGTCGTCTGCGTTCTCTTTCTACGTTGGACCTTGTGTAGGATTGTTATTACTTAAACATTTTCCCATTGAATGTTGTAAGTTCCCTGTTTATTTTCTCCGAGTCTTTCCTTTTATTATTAAAATTTAATTTATTGAATAGCCCTTCTCGCTTGTTGTTTCTCTTGGGCCGACTACCGTTATTAATGTTAGTTTGCACTTCAATGAGCTTGTGGTCCAAGTACGTAGTGTCCGAGACAGTGATGTCTCTGATTAGCTCATCATTGTTCGTGAATATGAGGTCCAGCGTGTTCTCATTCCTAGTCGGTTCTGTAATCTGATGACTGAGCGAGAATTTGTCACAGAATCTCAGTAGTTCTCTGACCTGTGATTGGTTATTTCCAAGTTGATTTCATGCTATAGTATTACTGTTTACTATTCTCCATTGTAAACTGGGTAGATTGAAGTCTCCAAGGAAGATAATATCTGGTACTGGGTTTGCTAGGTTATCAAGGCTATTTTCTATTTTGTGGATCTGCTCAGTGAATTCCTCAACGGTTGCATCTGGCGGTTTGTATATTAGAATAATAATTAGATTTATATTCTCTACCTTGATTCCAAGTACCTCTACCATCTCATTGGTCAAGTTCAGGAGCTCTGTGCATTCCAGCTCCTCTTTAATATACAGACCTACTCCTAACACTTGACCTAATTACTCCTTCTCTACTTGATTTGTTGGATACCTTTGTCACTTTTAACCCAACCCATACTGGTACACGTGTTGTTGCAGCTCCTTCTCGGGAAGCAGCTGTCCACTTAGCCTCGTTGTCCTGCATTGGGGAGACACCGGTTCGAATATCAAAAAATGCCTGGTTAAATAAATGCCAGGATTGGCACAGTTATTCTTTCATACCATGTAGCGACTGGTGATAAGGAACTTAAAGACTGCCATAATAAACATATCCTTGAGGCCCAAGGCCATTCTATCCTTATTAATATGTTACTTGCCCTCCCTCGTGGTCATCATTGCCAGTCTCTTTGTGTAATGAAAATCACTTTTGATAGGTCCTTTCTGTCTTCCGTAACTCTTGGTGCCAGATGCTGTATTCAGGAGTACATCTGCTCTTCTCGCCTCTTCCCTCTGTGGTGTCACCTTGTCATGGTGAGGGGCTCATGTACACCACCCTGGGACTAGTGAGGGTTGCCTTTGACCCCTCTCCTGTCCCCTCTTTGTGTGTTGTACATGCAGATAGGCACCACGTAGGGGGCTTGTGAGCCATCGGACTGCCCGCTCGAGGGGTAGCCCTGAGTGGATGGCTGGGTGTCCAGGCCGGGGCAATAGGGGGAGTGGGGTCTTTGCACCAGTGTGGGAGAATGAACTATGCAGTAGGACTCCTTGTTAAAAAGGGGGGGAGGCACCGCTGGGGACGATGCACCCTTCCTGCACTGGCCCGCGCTCAGCCTCCCTGGCTGCCCTGGTAGGTGGTATCCCTTGGATCCAGGCCCCAAACTTTTAGAAAGACTGCTGCATGGATAATGAAACGACTTCCCTTTCCCAGGCTCATGGGGGGGGGGGGGTGGGTGACCAGGCTGTGACTACTGCACCTTATGACCCCCCTCTCTCTCTCTAGGGGGTTCTCACCACCGTCCCCGCCATGGCTGCTCTCACATGCTTCCTTCCCATACCAATTCATACCATGCCTTGTTTGATCTTGCTACGTGGACTAAGTACTTTGACCTCCATCATTTAGATTCTACTCCTGACAATTTCTCCCTCCATAGGCACCTTGTTGATTCAGTAGATGCCTCTGTTACTTTTAACCCCACCCATCTCGGTACGCATGTTGTTGCTGCTTCTTCTTGGGATGCAGCTGTCCACTTGGCGCCTTTGTCCTACATTGAGGTGACCCCCCTGTTCGGGTCTCCAAGAATGCTCAGTTAAGTGCCAGTGTTGGCACTGTTCTCCTCCCACACCATGTTACAACCGGTATTAGGAACCTCAAGAACTGCCACGAGGATATTAAACATGTCCTCGAGGCTCAAGACCATTCTGTTCTCCAGGTTTACACGTTCACGACCCCCTCGTGGCCGTCGCCGTCTGTCGCTTCGGCTTGTGAAAATTACCTTTGATGGTTGGACACTTCCGCCCTCTGTTATTCTTGCTGGTGCCAGATGCTCCATTCAGGAGTACATACCCTCTTCTCGGCTTTGTAATAAATGCTGGAAGTTCGGACATGGTGCCCTCAAATGCTCCAGTATTCTCTCTCTGTCTGCCCTATGTGTGGGAACGAAGGTCACTTTAAGTCGGAGTGCACTTCTCCCCAGGCTCGCGGCCTCAATTGCGGTGATGCCCACCCTACCTTCTCTCGCGCGTGTATCCATTACAAACATGAGGCAGCTGTCCTCAACTTGAAGCACTGGGAACATTTGTCTTTTCCTGAGGCGAGGCGCCAAGTTCACCATCCCCCTCCTTCCCCTTTCGCTGGGGTTTCTTACGCTCACGTGTTGCACTCTTCCTCTCCTCGTCCTTCCCACCTTCCTCAGTCTCACAACAGTTTCCAGGCCTTAGACCCAGATACGCCCACCGCCTGTGTTATAAATATTTGTGTGGGGCTTCTATGGGGTACTGGTACTATTAAGGGGTAAGGGTAGTTAGAAGACAAGAGTATCAAATATGGGAGAGCTAAAAGGCCCGGCCCCCAAAATAAACTATCCACAGTAGTAATAACTTGCTACTAGACCATATATGTTAGTCTAAGGGTTGATCAATGCGCTCCCACACTGGAAGAAGAGATACTCTGTAATTCATGTACAAATTTATTAACCCCTTAACAACCCCCCATATACACTCACACCAATAACAATAATAATAATAACTTTACCACACTATCTTACGTTAAAAGCCTTGGTCCACGTAGGCAGGATCCAAGGTTTACAATAATAACAAGCTAGGGTAAAGTACTACTGGATAAGCGCTGAAGCTGGATGCAGCTTAGGGTAGTGAGACCATGTGGTACCCTAATACAAAACACAACACTTAGGGGTACCCAAAACACTGGCAAATACTATCCCCAGGTCTCACCAATATTTACTACCAGAGTAGGCACACTTAACACCATATAATACTTAACTTAAGGGTACAGGAACTTCAGGTAAGGGAAATAAGTAAGAGGAGAAGGGAGAAGAGTAGGGGTGCAGCCACAGAGTAGGTCTCGTCCGCACGAACACCAGCCAGAGAAGAGAGAGCTCCTAGCCACCAGCTGGCCTCCCTCATGTCGTGGTGCCGGAAGGAGCCTAATTGATCGTGCAGCTAAGCACATTAAAGATCTTCCCCTATGCAACGTATTGTTACTTTATGAATGATTAGAAAGTATTATTAAGCAAAGTTGGTGCCTATGTTATTATTTAATAATCAACCCCCAGCTCAGTCTTTAAATGCTCTTTGAGAAACAATAATAGTCTTACGTCTGGCAGAGAAGATACAAACAATTGCCGTTCGAGTTGCACTTAACTGTACTACTAGAAAGTTTAATAGCTCAATTTTGACCTCTGGTTTCCACTGGAGAACCCAGGGTCGTAACAGCCTGCTCCCCTGTTCCTTTACATTCTGACCCGAAGGGTACCCCTCCTGGTTCTCTGTCAGGGGTTCCCCTTCTTTCTACCCAGTCTGTCATGTCTCCTGTGTCTTCTTTCTCATCTCCCTCTGATCCTCCTTCCCATCCTTCTCCTCCATCTCTTAGCTCTCCACGCCGCCTGTCTGTGTGGGCTGATGTCCTTCCTTCTCCTAGCGATCATCGTGTTGTTCGCTCTCATTCTTCTTCTGTTGAGACGTTTGAGTCTGTTGCCCAGTACGTTGCTGCTGGAACACCTGTCTCTCTGAGTCAGAGGCAAAAGCCTGGCTTATCTCCTTCCTCCTCCCCGGCTGGCAAGAAAGCTTCACTTTCATCCTCGCCCCCCCCCCCCTACCTCTGACTCTATCGCTCCACCTCTCCCATTTCGGTGGTCAAACCCCCCTGTTCCTGCTTTGGAGGTTTCTTTGGCCCCCGCTACGCTCTCAGTTCCTGCCCTTGCTGAGGTGTGCTCCCCGGTTTCTGCCCCTCCTGCTGTCCTTGACAGCCCCTCTCGGTTGCCTCCTCCTCTGGACCCTGCTCATCTGCCTGTGGTCTGACCTCCCACTCCCTTCCCTCCATCCTTACTCAGTTTACCCATGCTCCCTAACCCTGACTTCGCTGACCCTGATCCTGATCCTGCGCTTCTTTGACATGCTGTGTTCCTTTTTAACCTTTGTTTCTTCATTGTTCTCTGTTCCTGTCCCTTCTCTTTTTGTTGATGTCTATTCTTCAATGGAATATTCATGGATATTACGCCAATTTTCATGAATTCCAACTTTTGATTTCACAGTTTTCACTCCTTTGTGTCTGTCTCCAGGAGCCGATGCTTGGTGCTCATCCTGGTCGCTTCTGTGATTATTCCTTTCTCTCTCCCTGCCCCCCCCCCCTTCAGATTTTGCTGGGGCCAATAACTTTTTTGCTTTTGATTCGTTCTGATGTTCCCTTCATCCCCTTACTTTTTCCATCACCTCTCCAATGTTCTGTTGCCCATGTATTTGTGCGTAAATGGTACACAGTTTGTTCCATTTATCTCCCCCCAAATGTGCCCCTTTCTCTTCCCGATCTTAAACACCTAGTGGACTCCTTGGCAGAGTCTGTGCTCCTGCTGGGTGATTTCAGTTGTCGACATACCCTCTGGGGTGATGTTCTGATAAACAGCCGGGGTCGCCTTCTTCAACCGTTCATCCTCTCTTCTTCCCTGTCTCTTCTGAATTCTGATGAGCCCACTCATTTGGACTCTTGGACTGCACCCTTTCCTGTCTTGATTTTTTTCTTTGCTCTTCGTCTCTTTACTTGAATTTCACATTTCGGGTTCTTGATGACTTCCATGGCAGTGACCATTTCCCCATCCTTGTTACCTTTTTTCTTTTCACCCTCCCCTCTCCTTCCTTAGGTGGCAGTTTGCCGAGGCTGACTGGCATCAATTTACTCTCTGTGCTACTCTCCGACCTCTCCATTTTGCTTCTCCCTCGTGCCCTCCTCCTTTTTCATGACACCGTCTTCGATGTTGCCCTCCACTCTTTTCCTCGCTCTACCTCTCAGGAAACATGGAAGTGCGTTCCCTGGTGGAATGTGGACTGTGCTTGGGCTGTCTGCTATAAGCGTGCAGCCTGGAAGAGACACCGCCGCCGGCAGATGGCTGATTCTTGTCTTTTGTTTCGGAAGGTGAGTTCAGTGGTCCGTAGGACCATCTGTACAGGTAAACGTGAGTGTTGGAGGTCTTATGTTTCCACTATTACGTCCGAAAATACTCTGTTGCAGATCTGGAGGGGTATCCGCAAGATAGTGGGTAAGTTTGCTTCTGAGGTCTCGCCGGTCCTCCACCTCCGTGGTACTCTTGTGGTGGACCCGTTGCACGTTGCGACCAAACTGGGTTCCCACTTTTCGTCTGTTAGCTCTGGTTCTCATCTTCCTTAATCTTTCCTTCTTCGTAAGCCTGTTCTTGAATCTCGTCCTTTAGATTTCTGCACTCATCTCAGCCTTCCCTATAACGATCCCTTCTCTCTGAACTTAAGTCTGCCCGGTCCCTCTGTGGTTCTATGGCAGTGGGTTCCGATAGCATTCATTATGAGATGCTTCACTATCTCCATCTGTGCATGTCTCGGTATTTACTGAGTCTGTATAATCGGGTCTAAGAGTTGTCTTCAGTACCTGAGGACTGGCTTGATGCCGTTGTCCTCCCCGTCCTCCCTGTTATGTTTCCAGGGTCTCTCAGGACATTCCCTAAGAACTTCCACCCTATTGCCCTCATGAGTTGTCTGCAAACTCTTTTTAACGTATGGTTAATGTTTGTCTGATGCGGTTTTTTAGAATACTCACCACCTCTCCCCTTCTTAATTTGGTTTTCGCAAATGCCGCAGCACAACATGTCCTGGCAAACTTAGAGGGTCTATATTTGTACTGTTTTTGCTGCGAAGACCTCTGTTGTTGCCGTCTTCTTTGACCTGGAAAAGGCTTACGACACCACCTGGAGATATCATATTCTGTCACAACTTCATTCATCTTGCCTTCGTGGTAATCTCCCTCTCTTCCTCCAAAGCTTTATCTCTCGTTTCTTTCGAGTTAGGCTTAGTGCCACTCTCTCTGCCCCTTTTAGGAAATATGAGGGTGTACCCCAAGGTAGTGTTCTGAGCACTACTTTTTTTCTAGTTGCCCTCAATGGTCTTATTTCCTCCCTTCTGGTGTTTTCTTCGCTCTCTATGTCGACGATCTTGCCCTTTCCTGTCGGGATGATGATTCGCCTCTCCTTCAACGGTGGCTTCAACTTGCGATTGATGCCATGTCATCTTGGGCAACTGATCATGGCTTCAAGTTCTCTATGTCTAAGACTTGTGCTATGACTTTTACTCAGAAGCATGTCATTCTTTGTCCCTCTTTTGCTTTATGGTCATCCCCTTGTGTTCAGGGAGTCCACTAAGCTTTTGGGGTTAATCTTTGACACTCGTTTGTCTTGGTCGCCTCATATCTCTTACCTCCGAGTTGAATGCTCCAAGACCCTTACCATCCTTAAGGTTTTGTCCCATACTTCTTGGGGAGCTGATAGCCGCACACTCCTCTCTTTACATTCGTCTCTCGTCCTGTCTAAACTCGATTATGGTTGCCCTGCTTACTCGTCTCCTTCTACTCTTCGTCGTCTTGATGCTTTGCACCATACTGGGTTGCGCCTCAGCTCTGGTGCCTTTTGTTCCACTCCCACCCTCAACTTATATGTTGATATTGCCTTTGTATCTTTCCAGGATCGCCATGATCGCTACTGTCTTTGATATCTTGCGCGGTCCTTGCAACATCCTTCCTCTCACCTCTTGTAATGCTTTGACTTTTACCCCTCCTGTAGTTCCTCTTCTTCATCACCACCTCCCTCTTTTTCGTCTTCTCTTTATTTAGATTTCATGTGGTGGGTTCTTTGTGACCTCCATAACAGTGACCATTTCCCCATCCTTGTCACCTTTTTCTTTTTTCACCCTTCTCTCTCCTTCCCTAGGTGGCAGTTTGCCAAGGCTGACTGGAATCTATTCACTCTACCTTCTACTCTTTCTGACCTCTCCTATCTGCCTCACCGTCGAGCCCTACTCCTTTTTCATCACACCATATTAGACGCTGCCCTTCACTCTATTCCTTGCTCTACCTCCAGGAGCATGCGGAAGTGCGTTCCCAGGTGGAATGCTGGGTGTTTCGACTGTCCTCTGTAAGAGTGCAGCCTGGAAGAAAGACAGATGCAGACAGACGGCTGTTTTCTTTTGTTTTATAAGGTGACTGCGGTCCGTACGGTTAAACTTGAGAGTTGGAAATCATTTGTCTCCACCATTACGTCTGATATTCCTCTGCCCCACATCTGGAAGAAAACCCGTAAGATTGCGGGAAAGTTTGTTCCAGATGTCTCACCAGTCCTTCACTTCCATGATTCTATTGTGGCAGATCCTGTGTCAGTCGCCACCGAACTGTGTTCCCCTTTTTCGACTAGTGGCTCCAGTTCGTCTTCCGTCATCTTTCCTTATTCATAAGCACCTTCATGAATCTTGTCCTATAGATTTTCGCACGCATCTCCAGCTTCTCTATAATGATCTCTCTCTCCGAACACCAGTCTGCCCTGACTCTCTGCGGTTCTATGGCAACGGGCTCAGAAAGCGAAACATCTCCTAATGAATGTCACCTCTCTCAATGCATGGTTTCAGTATATACTGAATCTGTTTAACCTTATCTGGCAGTCATCATTTGTCCCTGAGAACTGGCTTCAGGTGGTGGTTTTTCCTATTCAGAAACCAGGTCTCTAGGGACAGCTGCTAAGGACATCTGCCCCATTGCCCTCACGAGTTGCGCCTGCAAACTCTTTGAACGTATGTTCAATGTCCTTATGATGTTGTTCTTAGAACACTATCGCCACCACTTACCTTCTCAATTTGGCTTTTACAAGTGTCATGACTGATGTCTTGGTGAACATGGTCTGTATATGTACTGCTTTGCTGCAAAGACCTCTGTTGTTGCTGTCCTTTTTTTGACCTGGAAAAGGCATATGACACCACCTGGAGATACCATAGTTTGTCCCAACTCCATTCGTGGTAATCTCTTCCTCTTCCTTCGAAGCTTCCGCTCTAATCGTTCCTTTAGTGATGGTTTGTACCATTCTGCCTCTTTACGGCAATATGAAGGTGTACCTCACAGTAGTGTTCTGAGCACTTACTAATTTTCCTGGTTGCCCTCAGTGGTCTTCTTTACTCCCTTCCCTCTGGAATCTCATCAGCTCTCTATGTTGACAATCTTACCCATAGCTGTCAAAGTGATGACTTGCCTTTCCTTCAACGGCGACTTCAACTTGCGATTGATGCTGTGTCATCCTGGGACATCAATCATGGCATCAAGTTCTCTACAACTAAAACTTTTGCGATGACTTTTACTCGGAAGTAGGTCGTTCTTCATCCCCCTTTGTCGCTTTATGGTAATCCCCTTTTGTGCAAAGATTTTGCTAAACTTATGGAGTTAATCTTTGAAACTCGTTTGTTTTGGTCTCTCCATATCTCTAACCTCTGAGTTGGATGCTCTAAGGTCCTTAATTTACTTAAGGTAAGTTATACTTCCTTGGGAGCTGATACGAGCACGCTCCACCTTCGTGCTGTCTAAACTCAAGTATGGTTGTCTTGCTTACTCGTCTGCCTCTCCTACTCTATGCTGTCTTGATGCTCTGCATCATAATGGGTTATGCCTCAGCTCTGGTGCCTTGCGTTTGACTCCTACCCTAAGCTGGTATGATGAAACAGGCATACTGTATCTACAGGATCGCCATGATCGCTACTGTCTTTGCTACATTGCACAGTCCCTACAACACCCTCCTCACTCTCCCTTATGTCGTACTTTTCCTTGCACACTTTTCTTCACACTTCCGCTCCATTTCCGTCTTCACAGATGGGGTCAAAGTCTGCAGATGGTGTAGCCTACTCTGTTGTTTTTCCTGACCACACCTATGTGTCGCCTGCATCCAGAGACTAGCATCTCCACAGCAGAACTTTGTGCTATTTTGTATGTTCTTTGTCAACAGCTTTCTTGCTGTCAATTTTCCTTTATTGTTGTAGTTGACTCTCACAGTGCCCTCATGGCTCTGGAGCCCTTTAATCCAGTTCATTCGGTTGTAGTCGAAATTCAACATTGGCTGTTTCTTATCTCCAAAAGATTTAAGACAGTGGAATTTTGCCAGTTTCCCAACCATATTTGTGTGTCCTTAAATGAGCATGTGGACTCTGTCACTAAGGAGGCTATCTGCACTTGCCCCATCTCCCTTAAAGGTGTTCCTTTATTCTGACTTCTACCCAGTTATTCATTCCTCCATCCTTACCCATTGGCAGGATTGTTGGTCTTCTGTTACTCGTGACAAACTGCATATTCTTAAAGGTAGTGTGTCCCCATGGCCCTCCTCCCATCACCATAATTAGTGGTGAGAAATGGCTCTGATGAGATTACGTATTAGCCATAAATGTTTAATTCATAGGCACTTAATGGAGCGCCGCCCTGCTCTTTATTTTCCAAACTGCAGTGTCCCTCTTATGGTCGTGCATATCCTTGTTGAATGTTCTGACTTCCAGGAGGTGTGTGTGTGTCTTGTTTCCTGACTGTCCCTCGTGGTCACTTGTTCCTCGATAGAATCCTTGATGAATCAGATACCTTTGATATTGTCTGCCTTATGCACTTTTGTTCTCGAATTGGCATCCTTAGTGATATTTACCATTTTTTTTATATTCCACACAGTTGATGGTGCTTCGTAGCCTTCCGGGCTTGGTGCCCTCTTTTGATAATTACTTGCGTACTCTGTCTCATTTACATTAATGACATTCCGAATGCCTCTCAATACCTCAAGCCAGTTTATTTGCTGTTTACACAACCCTCATTTTCTCCAATCCTAAGAATTGGCAATATCCAGATTGGTAATAAAGTAGATGGTAAATTCCATGATGTTCTCATTGATAAAAAAAATGAATTTCCAGTGTCACATACAAATTATAGCTAAAAATTTTTTTTAAATCACTTGACATTCTTTTCTAAATCAGATATTATGTACGTCACCCTCTACCTCGGTTAAGCTTTATTGGCCTCTCGTCTGTCCTTATCACAATTTTGGTATCATTGCCTGGGGTTCTCCCTAAATTATCTATGATCCCTAATTACTCAAGACAAATCATCAATTAGAACAATAACAAACTGAAGTCACAGTTATATATATATATATATATATATATATATATATGTATATATATATATATATATATATATATATATATATATATATATATATATATATGTATATATATATATATATATATATATATATATATATATATATATATATATATATATATATGTCGTACCTAATAGCCAGAACGCACTTCTCAGCCTACTATTCAAGGCCCGATTTGCCTAATAAGCCAAGTTTTCATGAATTAATGTTTTTTCGTCTACCTAACCTACCTAACCTAACCTAACCTAGCTTTTTTTGGCTACCTAACCTAACCTTACCTATAAATATAGGTTAGGTTAGGTTAGGTAGGGTTGGTTAGGTTCGGTCATATATCTACGTTAATTTTAACTGCAATAAAAAAAAATTGACCTCATACATAGAGAAAAGGGTTGCTTTATCATTTCATAAGAAAAAAATTATAGTAAATATATTAATTCAGGAAAACTTGGTTTATTAGGCAAATCGGGCCTTGAATAGTAGGCTGAGAAGGGAGTTCTGGCTACTAGGTACGACATATATATATATATATATATAAATATTATATATATTATATATATATAAATATTATATATATATATATGAACTTGAAACCGGCCATATACTGCAGGTATGTTGACGACATTTTTAGACAGGTACCTGATGTCAGACATCTGCAGGAGCTGAAGGAGGCATTTGAGCAGAGTTCCGTGCTGCGTTTCACTTACGAGATGGAAAAGGATGGGAAGCTGCCCTTTCTAGATGTAACAGTCATGGAAAAGGGCGGAGGTTTCCACACTGCAGTCTACACTAAGGAAACAAACATAGGAATGTGCCTAAATGCCAACAGCGACTGCCCTGACAGGTACAAGAGGAGTGTTGTTAACGCATATGTCGACCGTGCTCTCAGCCACAGCTCAGAATGGAAGCAAGTCGACGAAGAACTCTGTAGGGTAAGGCAGGTCCTAGTCAATAACGGCTTCTCCAATGGTTTCGTCGAAGACATCATAAGAAGGAAAGTGAAAAGCCATGCAACCTCTGAAGAGACAACTAACACAACACCTATACCCCCTATTAGACTATTTTACAGGAACTTCTTTTCCACAGCTCATAAAACGGAGGAAAGGGTCCTGAAAGATATTGTTAATAGAAACGTTATCCCTACAGACAAAAATCAGAGGATACAACTGACGATTTACTATAAAACCAGAAAAACGGCCAGCCTACTCATGAGAAACTCTCCAGACACAAAACAGAACGCTTTAAAAGAGACTAACGTTGTCTATGCCTTCAAATGCCCACTTGGGGACTGTAAGCTCCAAAAAACCCAGTATATAGGCAAGACAACAACATCTCTTTCTAGGCGTTTAACGATGCATTAGCAACAGGGCTCCATTAAGGAACATATAATCTCTTCCCACAACCAAACCATCGCCAGAGAAATCCTAGTAAACAACACAGAAATCATCGATAGATACAGCGATAGCAGGCGGCTTGACGTTTGCGAGGCACTACACATCAAGAAGTCAACACCAGCAATCAACAGCCAATTATTGCACAACTATATTCTACCCACCTCAAGACTCCGCTCCAATATAGAAGCATCAAGAAATATGGACCAATAGGCTTTCTACAAGCACTTCTATTCAATACTCATTGTGTTCTGTCTTGTGTTGATACTTTTAATACCCTATTAATATCCCCTCTTGTTCTGTCTTGTGTTAATGCCACATCACCCCTCCCACCTCACTCAAATGTAGATATAAAATCGGAGATACGTAAGTTCTATTCAGTTGTGTATTTGTGAACTAAAGTCTTTGAAAATGTAATAAGTTTTACGAAACGCGCCCGTGTCGCGTCAGACTAGAAATAAAAATGAATTTTGGAGAATTAATTTTTGATTTTCCTCCAACAGTGAAGCGTAATGTACGAAAGATTGTGAAAATTCGTGTTAGAATTATTAATCTTACTTTTTCGGTCATATTTAATAATATATGTCTACAGGAAAGACTGCTACCAAAATATACTAAAATATTATATATATATATATATATATATATATATATATATATATAATATATATATATATCACTTCTGGGGTGTGAGTTTTCAGTTGCATATTGTCCTGGGGACCATTCAGGCTTGTTCGCATATATATATATATATATATATATATATATATATATATATATATATATATATATATATATATATATATATATGTATATATTATATATATATATATATATATATATATATATATATATATATATATATATATATATATATATATGTATATATTATATATATATATATATATATATATATATATATATATATATATATATATATATGTCGTACCTAGTAGCCAGAACTCACTTCTCAGCCTACTATTCAAGGCCCGATTTGCCTAATAAGCCAAGTTTTCCTGAATTAATATATTTACTATAATTTTTTTCTTATGAAATGATAAAGCAACCCTTTTCTCTATGTATGAGGTCAATTTTTTTTTATTGGAGTTAAAATTAACGTAGATATATGACCGAACCAAACCAACCCTACCTAACCTAACCTAACCTATATTTATAGGTAAGGTTAGGTTAGGTAGCCAAAAAAAGCTAGGTTAGGTTAGGTTAGGTAGGTTAGGTAGGTTAGGTAGACGAAAAAACATTAATTCATGAAAACTTGGCTTATTAGGCAAATCGGGCCTTGAATAGTAGGCTGAGAAGTGCGTTCTGGCTATTAGGTACGACATATATATATATATATATATATATATATATATATATATATATATATATATATATATATATAT
Source organism: Procambarus clarkii (assembly GCF_040958095.1). NCBI lineage: Eukaryota > Metazoa > Arthropoda > Malacostraca > Decapoda > Cambaridae > Procambarus > Procambarus clarkii. The sequence goes on from NC_091184.1 coordinate 41,124,706, forward strand.
ATATATATATATGCGAACAAGCCTGAATGGTCCCCAGGACTACTATATGCGAATGAAAACTCACATCCCAGAAGTGACTCGAACCCATACTCATATATATATATATATATATATATATATATATATATATATATATATATATATATATATATATATATATATATATATATATATATATATGTTTCATTGAATATGACTGCATATTCTGTATTTATTATTTTCTGGTTTAGGGCTTCTATCCCTCTAACTATTTTCTTAGCATCAGGGCTTAATTGAAATAGGAGTTCTCCAAAACTCATTTTCGTACTTTTAAGGTGAAGAAAAGAAGTGATTTACTATAGAGTGTATTACACTTATTTGTATAATTTGCACGACGTTTCGAACCTCCATGGTTCATTCTCAAGTGAACAGATCTTACAATACTAGTTGATTTTATACCCGCATTAGGTCAGGTGATAATACAATGAAGGTGAAAACATGGGGGGATACATAAGGGATAAACATAGGGGCTGCAGAAGGCTTATTGGCCCATACGAGGCATCTCCTATCTAAACACAAAGATTAATCCAGTGTAATTGGCCTGTTATGTTGGACATTGTCTTCTGTGTTGGCATCGATATGTTCTTGTCTTGTCCTTACTCTCATGGTGGGTAGAGTAAATAGTTCCGTGATTTGGGTGTTCATGGTAGGTCGCTCTATTCTTATGTGAATTGCCTCAAGAATTTGTAATCTTCTTGAATCTTGGGTTTTGTCTATTATGCAAGTATTCTTGTTCAACATTTCTCTTGTTAGAGTAATGTCATGGGCTTGTCTCATGTGATTCCTAGGGGCACCAGATTGAAGATGGCATGTCAAACGCCTCGTCAGCTTGGTCGACGTCATACCTATGTACTTACATTGAAGGTTACATCCTTCGTGGGGGCAAGTGTACATGTATACAACGCTTGACTGCTGTAGAGGGTTCTCCGTCGGCTTCGGGCTGTTTTTGATAAGGAGTTCGGAAGTCTTCTTGGTTTTGTAGAATATTATCAGGTTTATGTTTTGGTTAGGAGTAGTGCTTTTTACTCCTTTACGGATTATTTCTTTCATTATTCTTTCCTCTTTTATATGTTCACTGTGCATGGTTGATTTGTAATATAATTTTATTGGGGGTGTTGTGGTTTCTGTTCTAGGTTCTGAATTATACCAACGGTCCAAGTGTCTTCTTATAGCAGCGTTTATTTCCGCGTTGCTATATCCGTTGTTCACCAATACCTGAGTTACTCTTTCAAACTCTCTACTCACGTTGCTCCATTCAGAGCAGTGGGTAAGCGCTCGACGAATATAAGCATTGAGAACACTGGCTTTGTATCTTTGGGGGCACTCACTTCTACCGTTCAGGCATAATCCTATGTTGGTGGGCTTGGTATATACGTTGGTGCTTAAAGAGGTTCCTGTTTTTGTTATTAGTACATCCAAGAATGGCAGACTGTTATTTTCACTATTTTCATGTGTAAATCGGAGTACTGACTCTCTCTCTAGGTGTCTTTTTAGGTCAATTAGTTCATCTGAGTCTTTTACTATTACGAATATGTCATCTACATAACGGCAGTATACAGTTGGTTTTTGTCTGCTACTGAAGACCCTATCTTCGATGGTTCCCATATAAAAATTAGCAAATAAAACTCCTAAGGGGGAGCCCATTGCTACTCCGTCTATTTGTAAATACATGTCTCCTTGTGGACTGATGAAAGGGGCTTCCTTTGTACATGCTTCGAGAAGACTTTTCAAGTGTGGCTCAGGTATGTCTAATTTGGGGGTGCTCTCGTCTCTGTATACTCTGTCCAGTATCATTCCTATGGTTGTGTCGACTGGGACGTTGGTAAAAAGGGATTCAACGTCCAGGGAAGCGATGATTCCATCGGGCTGGGTAGATTTGATCAATTCTAGGATATCTGCTGATGATTGTAGACTAAACTTACTTGGAGTGTATGGAGTTAGGAGTTCATTGAGTTTCTTTGCCAGGTGATAAGTTGGGGTTGGTATTTGGCTGATTATAGGGCGTAGTGGGTTACCTGGTTTATGCGTCTTAACATTGCCGTAGGCATATCCTAAGCCATAGTCGCCTTGAAGTTTATTGAAATGCACACTACCTTTCTTTGCGTTGATTGCTGTAATTGTTTTGTTTACTTTCCGCTTAAGGTCTTCTACGGGGTTCCTCGTGATTCCTTGAAATTTGGAGTCGTCACTAAGGATGTCGCTAATTTTGTTCATGTATTCATGGGTAGGAATCAATACATATGCTGCCGTTTTGTCGGCTTTTCTTATTGTTACGTCTTTCAGATTTTTTAGTTGTTTCGCTGCTTCTTTGAGTCGTGGGGTTAAGATTGTAGATGAATATGTTCCTCGTTTTTTCCCTGCTTCTGCAAGTAGTTCAGCTTGAAGTGTGTCAGTGGTGATGACTTTTTTGTTGTCTTCTAGCTTATGGATATCGTCCAGAAGCATTTCGATTTCCAGGCGTTTTTTATGCATCTTTGGTTTAGATAAGAATTGACAATTTAGACCAAGATTTAAGAGGTCTCATTGGTCCTGGGTAAGATCATAAGAAGTCAGGTTAAAGTAGCCATCTTTAGGACGAGGGATTTTTAGCTGTCCACCGTTTAGGGATGTTAACTTACGGAGTGCCTTTGTTTCTACAAAAGTTTTATGTTGTTGTTTCAGGTTAAATAGTTCACTGTTGATGGTTTGCTTGAGTTGGATAGGGATGTCGTACTGGGTCCATTTGTTTAACAGATGCTCCGCCTGCTCTATAAAGGTTTGGAGGGCTTCCTTCTTCTTGAAGGAAGAAGCTTATGGACGTCCTAGCTCGTCCTAGCTTATGGACGATATCCATAAGCTAGAAGACAACAAAAAAGTCATCACCACTGACACACTTCAAGCTGAACTACTTGCAGAAGCAGGGAAAAAACGAGGAACATATTCATCTACAATCTTAACCCCACGACTCAAAGAAGCAGCGAAACAACTAAAAAATCTAAAAGACGTAACAATAAGAAAAGCCGACAAAACAGCAGCATATGTATTGATTCCTACCCATGAATACATGAACAAAATTAGCGACATCCTAAGTGACGACTCCAAATTTCAACGAATCACGAGGAACCCCGTAGAAGACCTTAAGCGGAAAGTAAACAAAACAATTACAGCAATCAACGCAAAGAAAAGTAGTGTGCATTTCAATAAACTTCAAGGCGACTATGGCTTAGGATATGCCTACGGCAATGTTAAGACGCATAAACCAGGTAACCCACTACGCCCTATAATCAGCCAAATACCAACCCCAACTTATCACCTGGCAAAGAAACTCAATGAACTCCTAACTCCATACACTCCAAGTAAGTTTAGTCTACAATCATCAGCAGATTTCCTAGAATTGATCAAATCTACCCAGCCCGATGGAATCATCGCTTCCCTGGACGTTGAATCCCTTTTTACCAACGTCCCAGTCGACACAACCATAGGAATGATACTGGACAGAGTATACAGAGACGAGAGCACCCCCAAATTAGACATACCTGAGCCACACTTGAAAAGTCTTCTCGAAGCATGTACAAAGGAAGCCCCTTTCATCAGTCCACAAGGAGACATGTATTTACAAATAGACGGAGTAGCAATGGGCACCCCCTTAGGAGTTTTATTTGCTAATTTTTATATGGGAACCATCGAAGATAGGGTCTTCAGTAGCAGACAAAAACCAACTGTATACTGCCGTTATGTAGATGACATATTCGTAATTGTAAAAGACTCAGATGAACTAATTGACCTAAAAAGACACCTAGAGAGAGAGTCAGTACTCCGATTTACACATGAAAATAGTGAAAATAACAGTCTGCCATTCTTGGATGTACTAATAACAAAAACAGGAACCTCTTTAAGCACCAACGTATATACCAAGCCCACCAACATAGGATTATGCCTGAACGGTAGAAGTGAGTGCCCCCAAAGATACAAAGCCAGTGTTCTCAATGCTTATATTCGTCGAGCGCTTACCCACTGCTCTGAATGGAGCAACGTGAGTAAAGAGTTTGAAAGAGTAACTCAGGTATTGGTGAACAACGGATATAGCAACGCGGAAATAAACGCTGCTATAAGAAGACACTTGGACCGTTGGTATAATTCAGAACCTAGAACAGAAACCACAACACCCCCAATAAAATTATATTACAAATCAACCATGCACAGTGAACATATAAAAGAGGAAAGAATAATGAAAGAAATAATCCGTAAAGGAGTAAAAAGCACTACTCCTAACCAAAACATAAACCTGATAATATTCTACAAAACCAAGAAGACTTCCGAACTCCTTATCAAAAACAGCCCGAAGCCGACGGAGAACCCTCTACAGCAGTCAAGCGTTGTATACATGTACACTTGCCCCCACGAAGGATGTAACCTTCAATGTAAGTACATAGGTATGACGTCGACCAAGCTGACGAGGCGTTTGACATGCCATCTTCAATCTGGTGCCCCTAGGAATCACATGAGACAAGCCCATGACATTACTCTAACAAGAGAAATGTTGAACAAGAATACTTGCATAATAGACAAAACCCAAGATTCAAGAAGATTACAAATTCTTGAGGCAATTCACATAAGAATAGAGCGACCTACCATGAACACCCAAATCACGGAACTATTTACTCTACCCACCATGAGAGTAAGGACAAGACAAGAACATATCGATGCCAACACAGAAGACAATGTCCAACATAACAGGCCAATTACACTGGATTAATCTTTGTGTTTAGATAGGAGATGCCTCGTATGGGCCAATAAGCCTTCTGCAGCCCCTATGTTTATCCCTTATGTATCCCCCCATGTTTTCACCTTCATTGTATTATCACCTGACCTAATGCGGGTATAAAATCAACTAGTATTGTAAGATCTGTTCACTTGAGAATGAACCATGGAGGTTCGAAACGTCGTGCAAATTATACAAATAAGTGTAATACACTCTATAGTAAATCACTTCTTTTCTTCACCTTAAAAGTACGAAAATGAGTTTTGGAGAACTCCTATTTCAATTAAGCCCTGATGCTAAGAAAATAGTTAGAGGGATAGAAGCCCTAAACCAGAAAATAATAAATACAGAATATGCGGTCATATTCAATGAAACATGTTTGAAAGAAAACCTGCTGCCAGTATACACCAATATAAACCCACATGACCCAGCAGTCCGCAATACAGAGTTTACCTATAGGTATAGGCAAGAGTCATTCGGCATCAACTAAACAAGAAGAAGGAAGCCCTCCAAACCTTTATAGAGCAGGCGGAGCATCTGTTAAACAAATGGACCCAGTACGACATCCCTATCCAACTCAAGCAAACCATCAACAGTGAACTATTTAACCTGAAACAACAACATAAAACTCTTGTAGAAAAAAAGACACTCCGTAAGTTAACATCCCTAAACGGTGGACAGCTAAAAATCCCTCGTCCTAAAGATGGCTACTTTAACCTGACTTCTTATGATCTTACCCAGGACCAACGAGACCTCTTAAATCTTGGTCTAAATTGTCAATTCTTATCTAAACCAAAGATGCATCAAAAACGCCTGGAAATCGAAATGCTTCTGGACGATATCCATAAGCTAGAAGACAACAAAAAAGTCATCACCACTGACACACTTCAAGCTGAACTACTTGCAGAAGCAGGGAAAAAACGAGGAACATATTCATCTACAATCTTAACCCCACGACTCAAAGAAGCAGCGAAACAACTAAAAAATCTGAAAGACGTAACAATAAGAAAAGCCGACAAAACGGCAGCATATGTATTGATTCCTACCCATGAATACATGAACAAAATTAGCGACATCCTTAGTGACGACTCCAAATTTCAACGAATCACGAGGAACCCCGTAGAAGACCTTAAGCGGAAAGTAAACAAAACAATTACAGCAATCAACGCAAAGAAAGGTAGTGTGCATTTCAATAAACTTCAAGGCGACTATGGCTTAGGATATGCCTACGGCAATGTTAAGACGCATAAACCAGGTAACCCACTACGCCCTATAATCAGCCAAATACCAACCCCAACTTATCACCTGGCAAAGAAACTCAATGAACTCCTAACTCCATACACTCCAAGTAAGTTTAGTCTACAATCATCAGCAGATTTCCTAGAATTGATCAAATCTACCCAGCCCGATGGAATCATCGCTTCCCTGGACGTTGAATCCCTTTTTACCAACGTCCCAGTCGACACAACCATAGGAATGATACTGGACAGAGTATACAGAGACGAGAGCACCCCCAAATTAGACATACCTGAGCCACACTTGAAAAGTCTTCTCGAAGCATGTACAAAGGAAGCCCCTTTCATCAGTCCACAAGGAGACATGTATTTACAAATAGACGGAGTAGCAATGGGCTCCCCCTTAGGAGTTTTATTTGCTAATTTTTATATGGGAACCATCGAAGATAGGGTCTTCAGTAGCAGACAAAAACCAACTGTATACTGCCGTTATGTAGATGACATATTCGTAATAGTAAAAGACTCAGATGAACTAATTGACCTAAAAAGACACCTAGAGAGAGAGTCAGTACTCCGATTTACACATGAAAATAGTGAAAATAACAGTCTGCCATTCTTGGATGTACTAATAACAAAAACAGGAACCTCTTTAAGCACCAACGTATATACCAAGCCCACCAACATAGGATTATGCCTGAACGGTAGAAGTGAGTGCCCCCAAAGATACAAAGCCAGTGTTCTCAATGCTTATATTCGTCGAGCGCTTACCCACTGCTCTGAATGGAGCAACGTGAGTAGAGAGTTTGAAAGAGTAACTCAGGTATTGGTGAACAACGGATATAGCAACGCGGAAATAAACGCTGCTATAAGAAGACACTTGGACCGTTGGTATAATTCAGAACCTAGAACAGAAACCACAACACCCCCAATAAAATTATATTACAAATCAACCATGCACAGTGAACATATAAAAGAGGAAAGAATAATGAAAGAAATAATCCGTAAAGGAGTAAAAAGCACTACTCCTAACCAAAACATAAACCTGATAATATTCTACAAAACCAAGAAGACTTCCGAACTCCTTATCAAAAACAGCCCGAAGCCGACGGAGAACCCTCTACAGCAGTCAAGCGTTGTATACATGTACACTTGCCCCCACGAAGGATGTAACCTTCAATGTAAGTACATAGGTATGACGTCGACCAAGCTGACGAGGCGTTTGACATGCCATCTTCAATCTGGTGCCCCTAGGAATCACATGAGACAAGCCCATGACATTACTCTAACAAGAGAAATGTTGAACAAGAATACTTGCATAATAGACAAAACCCAAGATTCAAGAAGATTACAAATTCTTGAGGCAATTCACATAAGAATAGAGCGACCTACCATGAACACCCAAATCACGGAACTATTTACTCTACCCACCATGAGAGTAAGGACAAGACAAGAACATATCGATGCCAACACAGAAGACAATGTCCAACATAACAGGCCAATTACACTGGATTAATCTTTGTGTTTAGATAGGAGATGCCTCGTATGGGCCAATAAGCCTTCTGCAGCCCCTATGTTTATCCCTTATGTATCCCCCCATGTTTTCACCTTCATTGTATTATCACCTGACCTAATGCGGGTATAAAATCAACTAGTATTGTAAGATCTGTTCACTTGAGAATGAACCATGGAGGTTCGAAACGTCGTGCAAATTATACAAATAAGTGTAATACACTCTATAGTAAATCACTTCTTTTCTTCACCTTAAAAGTACGAAAATGAGTTTTGGAGAACTCCTATTTCAATTAAGCCCTGATGCTAAGAAAATAGTTAGAGGGATAGAAGCCCTAAACCAGAAAATAATAAATACAGAATATGCGGTCATATTCAATGAAACATGTTTGAAAGAAAACCTGCTGCCAGTATACACCAATATATATATATATATATATATATATATATATATATATATATATATATATATATATATATATATATATATATATATATATATATATATATATATATATATATATATATATATATATATATATATATATATATATATATATATATATATATATATATATATATATATATATATATATATATATATATATATATATATATATATATATATATATATATATATATATATATATATATATATATATATATATATATATATATATATATATATATATATATATATAATATGAAACACTGAACTGCAATGCTAAACCTGTTCTTAAATACATGGTAGGGGGCTGTAACAGAATCTTTGAAATCCACACTAGAAACAAATATTTATTTGATATTCCAAGAGTGCGACTTAGCCAAAGTGGAAATATTCCACAAATCAAGAGTCCCAAAATGTAAAATGTTCTTCCCAATAACATCAAAGACTGTCCCTCTCTCAACCAGTTTAAGAGAGAAACTAAGTACTACCTAATAAATGCCATGTAACCTACCTTACCTACTGATTGTCAACCTATGTCTTGCTATTATTAAACAATAATGAATAATGACTGAACTTGTAATACTGCTATATGCCAAGTAAACAAAAAAAGTTACCATGTTTATTTAATTAAAATTACCATCGGCTGTTCTGTTGCAGTTTTGCTGTTCCGTTCAACATATAATTATTGTCATTCTTTTTATTTTTTCTACTTTTGTTCAACTTTTGCTTTTCATCTCAATTATTTTTAGCAATTAATTTTAAGTGTTTATCCACAGCATGTCTGAAACACTGGGCATATTAGTGGCTTTAGGCATAGTATATTCTTGCTTTATCTAGAAATCCAACATTATGCTTGTAACCCATTTTCTATGTACGTTTCTCAAAAAACATTATCATCTTTAGCATTATCATTATGTTAAACAGGGGATAGCTTATGGAATAGTATAGTGAAAGGACAGAAGAATGGGGAATATAATATGTGATTTTTGAGAATATACCAACAGTTTGAGACTTTGCCTGTGTACTGTATGTGAGTGTTCTCTATATTCTCTATATTTAGTTTGTTGGTTGACATCCAACCACATCCAGTTTGTTTCAATTTGTTGTTTACAATATTACTTATTGTGTGATGCATTAGAGTTTGAATAGATGAAGGTAGTATCGCCAGCAAATAGTATTGGTTTAAGGATGTTAGAGACATTTGGTAAATCATTGATGTATATAAGCAATAGGAGAGGTTCTAAGATGCTGCCCTGTGGCACTCCTACGGTTACAGTAGAGATGTGGGGGGGAGGTTATGTCATTAATGGCTACATATTGGTGTCTATCATTAAGATATGATAGAATATAGTTATCAGGAAGGCCTCAGATTCTGTAATGATTAAGTTTAAGTAAAAGGTAGGTATGGCTTACAGTATCAAAGCCTGACTGTCAATTATATTAACCTGAATCTGGCAGTTACATTATCCTGAGACTGGCAATTATAAAACTCATATAGAGTATATATATATATATATATATATATATATATATATATATATATATATATATATATATATATATATATATATATATATATGTGTCGTACCTAGTAGCCAGAACACACTTCTCAGCCTACTATGCAAGGCCCAATTTGCCTAATAAGCCAAGTTTTCATGAATTAATTGTTTTTCGATTACCTAACCTACCTAACCTAACCTAACTTTTTCGGCTACCTAACCTAACTTAACCTATAAAGACAGGTTAGGTTAGGTTAGGTAGGGTTGGTTAGGTTCGGTCATATATCTACGTTAATTTTAACTCTAATAAAAAAAAATTGACCTCATACATAATGAAATGTGTAGCTTTATCATTTCATAAGAAAAAAATTAGAGAAAATATATTAATTCAGGAAAACTTGGCTTATTAGGCAAATCGGGCCTTGCATAGTAGGCTGAGAAGTGTGTTCTGGCTACTAGGTACGACATATATATATATATATATATATATATATATGTCGTACCTAATAGCCAGAACTCACTTCTCAGCCTACTATTCAAGGCCCGATTTGCCTAATAAGCCAAGTTTTCCTGAATTAATATATTTACTATAATTTTTTTCTTATGAAAAGATAAAGCTACCCTTTTCACTATGTATGAGGTCAATTTTTTTTTATTGGAGTTAAAATTAACGTAGATATATGACCGAACCTAACCAACCCTACCTAACCTAACCTAACCTATATATATAGGTAAGGTTAGGTTAGGTAGCCAAAAAAAGCTAGGTTAGGTTAGGTTAGGTAGGTTAGGTAGACGAAAAAACATTAATTCATGAAAACTTGGCTTATTAGGCAAATCGGGCCTTGCATAGTAGGCTGAGAAGTGAGTTCTGGCTACTAGGTACGACATATATATATATATATATATATATATATATATATATATATATATATATATATATAACCAACCCTACCTAACCCAACCTAACCTATCTTTATAGGTTAGGTTGGGTTAGGTAGCAGAAAAAGTTAGGTTAGGTTAGGTTAGGTAGTCGAAAAAACATTAATTCATGAAAACTTGGCTTATTAGGCAAATCGGGCCTTGCATAGTAGGCTGAGAAGTGCGTTCTGGCTACTAGGTACGACATATATATATATATATATATATATATATATATATATATATATATATATATATATATATATATATATATATATATATATATATATATAATGTATAGTATATATATATTAGTATATTCTGCTTCAGTATATATATATATATGTCGTACCTAGTAGCCAGAACGCACTTCTCAGCTTACTATGCAAGGCCCGATTTGCCTAATAAGAGAAGTTTTCCTGAATTAATATATTTTCTCTAATTTTTTTCTTATAAAATGATAAAGCTACCCATTTCATTATGTATGAGGTCATTTTTTTTTTGGAGTTAAAATTAACGTAGATATATGACCGAACCTAACCAACCCTACCTAACCTAACCTAACCTATCTTTTTAGGTTAGGTTCGGTTAGGTAGCCAAAAAAGTTAGGTTAGGTAGGTTAGGTAGTCTAAAAACAATTCATGAAAACTTGGCTTATTAGGCAAATCGGGCCTTGCATAGTAGGCCGAGAAGTGTGTTCTGGCTACTAGGTACGACATATATATATATATGTCGTACCTAGTAGCCAGAACTCACTTCTCAGCCTAATATGCAAGGCCCGATTTGCCTAATAAGCCAAGTTTTACTGAATTAATATATTTTCTACAATTTTTTTCCTATGAAATGATAAAGCTACCCATTTCATTATGTATGAGGTCAATTTTTTTTTATTGGAGTTAAAGTTAACGTAGATATATGACCGAACCTAACCAACCCTACCTAACCTAACCTAACCTATCTTTATAGGTTAGGTTAGGTTAGGTAGCCGAAAACGTTAGGTTAGGTTAGGTTAGGTAGGTTAGGTAGTCGAAAAAACATTAATTCATGAAAACTAGGCTTATTAGGCAAATCGGGCCTTGCACAGTAGGCTGAGAAGTGAGTTTATTCTGGCTACTAGGTACGACATATATATATATATATATATATATATATATATATATATATATATATATATATATATATATATGTGTGTATATCACGAAAATAAACACGTGATTAAGAATGTGACAATGTCAGACCACGGAGGAAAAATGAAACAGGAAATTTCCTTAAGTACTTTCGTATATTAAATACATCTTCAGAAGGTCATTTTACAGATCGAGTGATGGGTATAAATAGGCAGGAGAGAGTGGTGAAGTAAGGTGAGGTACAATACTTTGGACAACGCAGAAGGCCCATTGGCCCAACAGATGCACCCAATTAGCCCATCCGATGTAGCCCAATGGCCCATCTGATACAGCAGACATACAAGCATAATACATAGGTAATTATAACATAAAGAGGTAAATATATACAATAAATTAGTGAGACAAATGTTTTTCAATGATTCTACTTAAATCGCCCTTTAGCTGATCTATTAGAAATGGATCTAAGTTATATAGACCACTGCTAATATTCAAATTACTTTCTTTGGTGATCTGTATCAAAGCGGATTCAATTATGTTTCTGTTATAGGTGCTTTTACAATTTGTTATTGAAGACGCACTCTCCCAATCAATTTGGTGAGCTTTTTCTGACAAATGCACAAACAAAGCATTAGATAATTGGCCATGTCTTACAGAGTATTTATGTTGCGATATTCTACATTTTAAATCTTTAGATGTTTGCCCGACATAGAACTTATTACATTCCTTACAAGGTATTTTATAAATGACGCAATTATCACTACGAGGGCTGTTCCTTACTAATAGCTTACCAACAGTGTTTTCGTAGCTAAACATTACATCTATATTAAAAAGTTTCAAGGCCTTGACAATATTCTCAAACCCAGAGAAATATGGTAAACATAACACATTCTTTGGGCGAGTCCTTTCACTGCATACATTATTATAATATGTACGACGAGCTTTGTTACGACAAACTTCCAAAAAATTCAGTGGGTAACAAAGCTTAAGACCAATCGAATCAATATTCTTAAATTCTTCATCTAAGAATTCTGGACTCACAACTCGAAGAGCCCTTAGATACATTGAAGAAAAAATTGACTTTTTTACATTGTATTTATGCCCTGAAAAATAATGAACATAAGATAAATTGTTCGTAGGTTTTCTGTAAACACTAAACTTTAATGAAGAGTTTTCCCTATGAATAAGCACATCTTCATTAAAGTTTAGTGTTTACAGAAAACCTACGAACAATTTATCTTATGTTCATTATTTTTCAGGGCATAAATACAATGTAAAAAAGTCAATTTTTTCTTCAATGTATCTAAGGGCTCTTCGAGTTGTGAGTCCAGAATTCTTAGATGAAGAATTTAAGAATATTGATTCGATTGGTCTTAAGCTTTGTTACCCACTGAATTTTTTGGAAGTTTGTCGTAACAAAGCTCGTCGTACATATTATAATAATGTATGCAGTGAAAGGACTCGCCCAAAGAATGTGTTATGTTTACCATATTTCTCTGGGTTTGAGAATATTGTCAAGGCCTTGAAACTTTTTAATATAGATGTAATGTTTAGCTACGAAAACACTGTTGGTAAGCTATTAGTAAGGAACAGCCCTCGTAGTGATAATTGCGTCATTTATAAAATACCTTGTAAGGAATGTAATAAGTTCTATGTCGGGCAAACATCTAAAGATTTAAAATGTAGAATATCGCAACATAAATACTCTGTAAGACATGGCCAATTATCTAATGCTTTGTTTGTGCATTTGTCAGAAAAAGCTCACCAAATTGATTGGGAGAGTGCGTCTTCAATAACAAATTGTAAAAGCACCTATAACAGAAACATAATTGAATCCGCTTTGATACAGATCACCAAAGAAAGTAATTTGAATATTAGCAGTGGTCTATATAACTTAGATCCATTTCTAATAGATCAGCTAAAGGGCGATTTAAGTAGAATCATTGAAAAACATTTGTCTCACTAATTTATTGTATATATTTACCTCTTTATGTTATAATTACCTATGTATTATGCTTGTATGTCTGCTGTATCAGATGGGCCATTGGGCTACATCGGATGGGCTAATTGGGTGCATCTGTTGGGCCAATGGGCCTTCTGCGTTGTCCAAAGTATTGTACCTCACCTTACTTCACCACTCTCTCCTGCCTATTTATACCCATCACTCGATCTGTAAAATGACCTTCTGAAGATGTATTTAATATACGAAAGTACTTAAGGAAATTTCCTGTTTCATTTTTCCTCCGTGGTCTGACATTGTCATATATATATATATATATATATATATAACTGAAAACTCACACCCCAGAAGTGACTCGAACCCATACTCCCAGAAGCAACGCATCTGGTATGTACAAGACGCCTTAATCCACTTGACCATCACGACCGGACATAATGAGGTGATAGCCGAGGCTATTTGAACCACCCCACCGCCGGCACTCGGATAGTTATCTTGGGCATAGCATTTTACCAAATCACCTCATTCTTTGGGGCAACACGTGAGGAACACAAATTATTTGTGTTCCTCACGTGTTGCCCCAAAGAATGAGGTGATTTGGTAAAATGCTATGCCCAAGATAACTATCCGAGTGCCGGCGGTGGGGTGGTTCAAATAGCCTCGGCTATCACCTCATTATGTCCGGTCGTGATGGTCAAGTGGATTAAGGCGTCTTGTACATACCAGATGCGTTGCTTCTGGGAGTATGGGTTCGAGTCACTTCTGGGGTGTGAGTTTTCAGTTGCATATGTCCTGGGGACCATTCAGGCTTGTTCGCATATATATATATATATATATACAGTACTGTATATGAATCTGGCAATAATATTAGCCTGATTCTGATATTTGTATTATCTTATATCTGGTATTTTATAAACCAAAACTTTGCATATATATGAGTGACTCCAGAATTTGTATTATAATGCGGAGTATTTCATCGAAGGCTTAATTACTAATATTTATTTCATTTCTTTACAGATGCCTTAATCTGACAATTTATTAATATAAAAGGATGTCTGCTTTTAAATTAGTGATTTAAAAAATTTGATGTAAAGTCCTTAGTTTGAATATTGTTTAATTGATAAGTATATTTATGATCATTATTGGCCTGTATTATGAGGTGTAGGAGTAACCTATATGGTTTTGATTGGTCATTTAATTTCTTGTCTTGATGGATGTGAATGATGTTTAATTATTATTTATTTAGGCTCTATTATTAGTTCAGATTATTTATAGATAGAATAATGTGCAATAGATGGCTCTTAAAACCTGTTAATTATTATATTATTATTACTTGACAATTGTCTCAACATTCCAATTTACTGTCCTCTTACTATAAGTGTTGTTTTAATTAGCACATAAATGATCTTCACGTAATATGGTTTATTTACCCCCATGACAATGCTTCAGTATTTGTAAAGTTATAATTCCCGGTTATTAAGGTAATTAGAGAAATAACAAACCCTGAATATATGAACGTTAAAAGCATTTTGGTATGTGCAAAATATTCTTGTTTTGCAAGAACACTGGCTTACATCTTATGAATATCAAAACCACTTCAAATTTATTGATAGTTCTTTTTCCACTGCCAGTATTGACATGTCTATTGACTGGTCAGGTCCTGGAAGACCCTATGGTGCTGCTGCTATCCTGGGCATAACAATATGCAATGTAAAGTTGAGGTTGTCAATATTGTATCAGGGCTCACTCCTGCTATACTTGTGTCCTATAGTTATCTGGAGATGATTTCGGGGCTTATCATCCCCCACGGCCCGGTCCTCGACCAGGCCTCCTTTTTGTTACACAATCCCAAGGAAGCAGCCTGCAGCAGCTGTCTATCTCTCAGGTACATATTTACTGCTAGGTGAACAGACTCATCAGGATGAAAGAAACTGCCCATTTGTTTTCGTCTCCACCAAGGATCGAACCCAGAACCTCAGGACTAAGAATCCGATGTGCTGTCCACTCAGATGTCAGGCCCCTTTGCTCAGGGGCCTGAAAGGTGCTCAGCAGTATTTGATTGTGTGTGTGTGTATATGCATGGTTTCCACAAGCAATATCAACTGTGCAGATGAGTATGGAAATATATGATCAGAAATATATCAATTGACTAATTTGTATCATAATACTGAACTCATGGGTGGTAGGTGATTTTTAACACTGATTTTACCTGCTAAGATGTATACTTAAATTTGTTTAATGCATTCATGGATGCTGAAAATTTACATAATCCTGCTATTAATGATTTATTTACTATTACTATAGCTTTATGTCATGAGATAGGAATGGAAGGTCTCATATTGATCATTTTCTTATTGATGATATAACTGGTCACACCTTTAAGTATAAGGCTGTCAGTGATGACAACCTGTCCTGGTATCATCCTGCCATGGCCACCTCCAATATACCTCACTCACAAGTTGCTGCTGCCAAAGATAACATAAACCTCCCTAGAACACACCTAAACGTAGGAAGGCCACTCTTGCTGACCTGGATAAGTTTAAATGCCTGCTTAACCAATACTCAAATCACAAGTGATGCAATTGCTTGCAATATTATTCACTGCAATTTGCATCAGAACAATCTCAAGGACTTTTTCACATCAGTCGTTTCAGTGCTAGATAGGGCAGGGGAAGACAATATTTATCTTATAACCAATAAAAGAAGTAGTATGCCTGGTTGGAATAATCATGTTAGGGGAAATTCAAAATAGATCTACCTTTGGCATAACCTACAGAAAGATGCAGGGTGTCCCAGATCTTTTTGAAAACCCTATGAAAAGTTGCAGGGTGCTCCAGACCATTTGGCATTACCTACGGAAATACGCAGGGTGTCCCAGACCTTTTGGCCTAACCCACAAAAAGATGCAGGGTACTGCAGACGTTTTGGCATGACCTACGGAAAGAGGCAGCAGGGCCCTAAACCTTTTGGCATAATCTGCGGAAAGAAGCAGGGGGAGCCCCATTCCTTATGGCATAATCTATAGAAGGATGCAAGGGGGGGGGGGCCAGACCTTCTGGCATAACCCACGTAAAGATGCAGGGGGCCCCAGAGATGGTTGGTGGCCCCAGCTCAGGTGTGGCACCAGGGCTCAATATCATCAAGAAAGAGGATTAAGAAAGAGAAAGATAATATTGTGAGATCAAAAGTAGCCGATAATCTTTCAAGGAAAAAGTTTTGTGATTTTTTGGGTGAAATTAGAGAAAAAGGATCATGCAGAGGAGTAACAAAAGTTATAGATGATGTCTCTGGGGCACATTAATATATGAAATGGTTTAAAAGAAAAATCTTTAACATTGTAGAACACTGCGAGGTGCAGGACAGATGAGACTGAAACTGACCTAATTACAGCTGTATGTGAAACCTACATGGACCCTGCCCCCCCCCCCCCCTAATGTTAAACACCTGCACACCCTGTAATGCTTGAGAAAACATAGAAAGATAAACAATAGTAATTATAATATTTTACGTAATTATGATATAATATAGTAATATATTATGATATATTACTGTATTTTATTTATTATTTTTTTTATTTTTTGTACACAAGGGTTCTTACATTCTTGTACAGCCAATAGCACAAATAGCTTTTTAGGTGAATGTCTATGTGTCTTACAAGCTCTCTCTCCCATGGTACATCACCACCACGTGTCTTACAGGCACACTCTCCCATGGTATATCACCACCATGTGTCTTACAGGCACACTCCCATGGTACATCACCACCATGTGTCTTACAGGCACACTCTCCCATGGTACATCACCACCATGTGTCTTACAGGCACACTCTCCAATGGTACATCACCACAATGTGTCTTAACAGGCACACTCTCCCATGGTACATCACCACCATGTGTCTTACAGGCACACTCTCCCATGGTACATCACCACCATGTGTCTTACAGGCACACTCTCCCATGGTACATCACCCCAATGTGTCTTACAGGCACACTCTCCTATGGTGCATTGCCACAATGTGTCACAGGCACACTCTCCCATGGTACATCACCAACATCGACACACAGAAACAACATGAGAGAAACAGAAACAACATATTATTATTATTATTATTATTATTATTATTATTATTATTAATACAGAACTGTACTGAATAAAATGTATATAATGTCAAACTAACAATAATAATATTTTAAATAAAACAATTTGTAAGTTGATTCTATTAGAAATGCAGCTGAAAGACTTGCTGTGAAGTTAAACATAGACAATTTCAAGGCTAGCACTGAATAGTATGTTGATTTAAAGAGAGGCAATGCATCATTAACAAGAAAATTTGTGGCGAGACATTAAGTGCAGATGTTGGAAGTGCTAATGCATATAAGCATAAACTTTCTCAGCATATGATATCTAATAATCTAAGCTGGTTTTAAGTTTACAAAGCAGATGAAACAGGCTTTAACTTAAAGATATGTATATAATAAGATATATGATATTTAACTGAAACTGTATATTATGAAAGACATTGTAATGAAGCTCACAACAAAGAAACAAACTAAGATTCAAAAGTTTTTGGTATGGTTTCACAGTAGGCCTACAGGACCAGCACCCAGCACTAGCAAGGACTCACCTTCCGAGGATGCCCAGGCAACTAGACCAGCACCCAGCACTAGCAAGGGCTCACCTTCTGAGGATGCTCAGGCAACTGGACCAGCACCCAGCACTAGCAAAACACACCTTCTGAGGATGCCCAGGCCACTAGACCAGCACCCAGCACTAGCAAGGACACACCTTCTGAGGATGCCCAGGCCACTAGACCAGCACCCATCACTAGCCATAACTTACCTGGGAGTACCAATTGAGCTGTACAGCACAGTTCTAATGACATTAAGTGTACAAAGTGTAGTTTATATGAAAGTGTACTGCAGTAGTGTGATTCTAGTGGTCTGTACTTTATGTACAGACTGTAGTGTATAATGTACATTTGTTAGAAAAGTTACTGTTCTTTAAACAATTTATATTCATATGTGTGGCACTCTCAGGATATTAAGGCTAACAAAGTTTGCACTACAAAACTCAACATACCCCTACTCAAATCTCTGAATATGTTAGACATTAAGTCACTGCACATTCTCTCATGTGTATTATACATATATAAAACGCTAAACTATAATGCCAATCCTGATCTCAAAAGCTTCATAGAAGGTTGTAACAGAACCCATGAGCACCACACCAGAAATAAATACAGTTTTGATATTCCTAGAGTGCGACTTAATCAAACCAGAAATGCTCTACAAATCAAGGGGCCCAGAATGTGGAATAATAATAATAATAATAATAATAATAATAATAATAATAACAGAACAGAACAGAACCCATGAGCACCACACCAGAAATAAATACAGTTTTGATATTCCTAGAGTACGACTAAATCAAACTAGAAATGCTCTACAAATCAAGGGACCCAGAATGTGGAATGACCTTCCCAACCATGTTAAAGACTGTACCTCTCTCAACCAGTTTAAGTTAAAAACGAAGCTATACCTAATAAATTCCATGTAACCCACCTTACCCCCCTGTTGTCAACCCATGTATATTTTTTGTTTTTTTGTTTTTCAAATCAACGCTGTTTGAATGTAATTTTCTGTAATAATTTGTAATTGTATTTGTTCTGCTTTTTCAACAATGTTCCCCCCTCTTTTACCTCTATTTTTTATATGTACTCATCACATCTTTTCTTTTTACCCATTAGTTTTAAGCTGTAGTCATTAATGTTTTTCCTGCCCGAAACGCTTTGCGTAATAGTGGCTTTAGGCATTGTATGTACTAGCTCTATCTATAAAGCCAACAAACTTTGTAAATCTCTTTATGTATGTACCTTTCCTAAATAAAAATTATTATTATTATTATTATTACATGGCTACCATTAACATAATAGAGAGAGCAGCTTCAGTTGCTTGCAGGAATGGATCCAGACTCTTAATCGTGGGCGATTTAAACCATGGAAAGACAGACTGGGAGAATGGGGACCCACATGGAGGTGAAGACACGTGGAGATCTAAACTTTTGGAAGTGAGTACAAGGAACTTTCTGAGCCAGCAAGTCAAGGGACCCAGAAGAATGAGAGGAAATGACGAACCAGCTAGACTCGACCTGATTTTCACCTTATATGGCTCAGAAATAAGGGCAGTCAATCTTATAATCTTATATTGTTTCTGCTGTATTGTGCCTACCAATTTTTTGTCAACTACCATTCAAGCTGTCATTGCAATCAATCTTAGCTACCTATGTGCTTTAACATACTGTACCTACAATTTTCTCTCATCTTCTTTTTTTTCATTTCATGTAATCTGTTATCATTTTTTGTCTATAAATTTTGCAAGTATTTACCTCCTTAAAATTTTCTTAGATTAAGGACCTGCCCGAAACGCTGCGCGTGCTAGTGGCTTTACAAGACTGTAATTACCATATTTGTATCCTCACATTCCTTATGTACATTCTTGTATATGCATAAATAAATTAATAAATAAATAAATATGAAGCCCCCATAGGAATGAGTGACCACAGTGTATTGATATTTATTTATTTATTTATTTATTTATTTATTTATTTATTTATATACAAGAAGGTACATTGGGTTTGTGAGAATACATAGCATAGTATTTACACTCTTGTAAAGCCACTAGTACGCGCAGTGTTTCGGGCAGGTCCTTAATCTAACAGATAATTTTAAGTAGGTAAATTCTATCAGAATTAATAAAATGATAACAAATACATTGCAAGAAAAAAGATGAGATGAGAGAGATTAGTAAGTATATTAAAGCACATTGGTATATTAAAGCTCTGATTGATTACATTGACAGCTTGATTGGTAATTTAAACAAGATTATGAGACACCATACAGCAGATTAATAGCACATATAAGAAGACAGCGATGATCACAATGGTAAAGATGTTCGGATTGGGTACATAAAGGTTGGGAGATTGGGTAGCAATAGATACAGTGCAATTTTAAAGTAAAACGTAAAATATATGAAGATTAAATTAGGTACTTTTTAGTATTGTTTTTGAATGAGGTAAAAGTTGGACAGCTTTTCAATTCAATAGGGAGTGAGTTCCATAGACTGGGTCCCTTTATTTGCATAGAGTGTTTACACAGATTAAGTTTAACTCTGGGGATATCAAAGAGATATTTATTTCTGGTGTGGTGATAATGGGTCCTATTACATCTGTACAGGGAGAGTTTCAGAGCAGGATTTGCATTTAAGAACAGGGTTTTGTAAATGTAGTTGACACAAGAGAATTTATGGAGTGAGATTATGTTTAGCATGTTTAGGGAGTTAAACAAGGGGGCTGAGTGTTGTCTGAAAGCAGAATTTGGTATTATTCTGATAGCAGATTTTTGCTGGGTGATGATGGACTTGAGGTGGTTTGCAGTGGCTGAACCCCATGCACAGATACCATACTTGAGATAGGGATAGATTAGTGCATAATATAGAGAGATGAGAACAGAGTTAGGTACATAATATCTGATTTTGGAGAGTATACCAACTGTTTTAGAGACTTTCTTAGTTATGTGTTGTTTGAGTATTTGGTAGTAGGGATAACCTATCCAAGGATGGGATTGGAAGGAAAAAGACTAAATTACCGAAGAGGAAAATATGACGAGATGAGGAACTTCCTAATGGGAATACCGTGGCAAACAGAACTCAGAGAAAAGACTGTACAGAATATGATGGATTATGTCACTCAGAAGTGTTAGGAGGCTGCAGACAGATTTATTCCAGTCCAAAAAGTGAAAAATGAAAAGCAACAGAAGAATCCGTGGATCAACCAAGAATGTGCAGCAGCAAAGCAATTGACTTTATTTATTTATTTAATTTATTTATTTATATATATACAAGAAGGTACATTGGGATTGTGAGGATACATAGCATAGTAATTACAATCTTGTAAAGCCACTAGCACGTGCAGCGTTTCGGGCAGGTCCTTAATCTAAGAAAATTGTAAGTTGGTAAATACTTGCAAAATTCATTAAAATGAACATGAGTAAAAGTACATGAGTAAAAAATAAAAAAAAGTACAACACAGTACAAAAGTACATGAGTAAAAGAAAATGGCGAAACTTCAGGAACAACAGAACACCAGAGAGCAGGGAGAAATACCAGAGGACCAGAAACGAGTACATCAGAGTGAGGAGAGAAGCAGAGAGGCGGTACGAAAATGACATCGCGAGTAAAGCTAAGACCCAACCAAAACGGTTACACAGCCACATCAGGAGGAAAACAGCAGTGAAGGAACAAGTGATGAAACTGAGAAAAGGGAGAATAGATACACAGAGAATGACAAGGATGTGTGTGAAGAACTCAACAAGAGAATCCAGGAGGTCTTCACAATAGAACAAGGTGAGGTCCCTGCACTAAATGAGGAGGCAAACCGAACAACTTTGGAGGAAATTTACCTCACCAGTGATGAGGTCAAAAGGAATTTTTTGGAGCTGAATGTGTTAAAGGCTGTTGGGCATGACAGAATCTCGCCGTGGATTCTAAAAGAAGTGCAGAAGCACTTAGTGTGCCACACTCTATGGTGTATAACAAGTCACTGGAAACAGGAGACCTTCCAGAAAGTTGGAAGACAGCTAATGTAGTCCCAATTTACAAAAAGGGTGACAGGCAAAAGGCACTGAACTACAGACCAGTTTCCCTAACTTGTATACCATGCAAGGTGATGGAGAAGATCGCGAGGAAAAGGCTCGTAGAACATCTGGAGGGAAACAGCTTTGTAACACACCACCAGCATGGGTTCAGAGATGGTAAATCGTGCCTCACAGGCCTAATAGAATTCTATGACCAAGCAACACAAATTAGGCAGGAAAGAGAAGGGTGGGCAGACTACATTTTCTTGGACAGACAGAAAGCCTTTGACACAGTACCTCACAAAAGGCTGTTACTGTACAAAAGTTGAAGCAACAGGCAGGAGTAAAAGGTAAGGTGCTCCAGTGGACAAGGGAGTACCTAAGCAATAGGAAACAGCGAGTAACGGTGAGGGGGGAGACATCAGAGTGGCGAGATGTCACCAGCGGGGTTCCACAGGGCTCTGTACTTGGACCCATCCTGTTTCCAGTATATGTTAACGACCTTCCAGAGGGAATAGACTCATTCCTCTCAATGTTTGCTGACGATGCAAAAACTTATGAGAAGAATCAAAACAGATGAAGATAGACAGAGACTACAGGACGACCTGGACAAACTGGAGGAATGGTCTAGAAAATGGCTGCTAAAGTTCACCTCAGGAAAGTGTAAAGTAATGAAATTAGGCGAAGGGAGCAGAAGGCTAAACACAAGGTATCATCTGGGAGGTGAAATCCTGCAAGAATCAAATAGAGAGAAAGATCTGGGGGTCGATATCACACCGAACCTGTCCCCAGAGGCCCACATCAAAAGGATATCATCAGTGGCATATGCTAAACTGGCCATTATAAGAACTGCCTTTAGAAACTTGTATAAGAAATCGTTCAGGACCCTGTATACCACTTATGTAAGACCAATCCTGGAGTATGCAGCTTCAACCTAGAGTCCATGCCCAGTTAAACACAAGACGAATTAGAGAAGATTCAGAGGTATGCCACCAGACTGGTCCCGGAACTGAGAGGAATGAGTTACGAGGAAAGGCTAAGGGAGCTGAACCTCACAACCCTGGAAAACAGAAGAGTAAGAGGAGACATGATAACCACCTACAAAATTCTCAGGGGAATTGTCAGGGAGGAGTGTTACGACCCTGGGTTCCTCAAGTGGAAACCAGAGGTCAAAATTGAACTAAATAAGCTATGTTAGATTAGCAAGACACAAGTCGATGTGTCTCTGTTCGTATCTTCGCTGCCAAACGTAGGACGAATCTTGTTGCTCACAAGCATTATAAATAAAATAAATAAATAAATAAATAAATGTTTATTTAGGTAAGGTACATACATAAAGAGATTTTACAAAGTTTGTTGGATTAATAGATAGAGCTAGTACATACAATGCCTAAAGCCACTATTACGCAAAGCGTTTCGGGCAGGAAGAACA
Organism: Procambarus clarkii; assembly: GCF_040958095.1. Taxonomy (NCBI): domain Eukaryota; kingdom Metazoa; phylum Arthropoda; class Malacostraca; order Decapoda; family Cambaridae; genus Procambarus; species Procambarus clarkii. The sequence continues at coordinate 41,148,236 of NC_091184.1, forward strand.
TTAATGACTAAAGCTTAATACTAATGGGTAAAAAGAATAAAATGTGTTGAGAACAAATAAAAATAGAGGTAGAAGAGGGGGGAACATGGCTGAAAAAGCAGCACAAATACAATTACAAATTATTACAGACAATTACATTCAAACAGCGTTGTTTTGAAAAAAAAAAACATACATGGGATGACAACAGCAGGGTATGGTAGGTTACAGGGAATTTATTAGGTAGTGCTTCGTTTTTATCTTAAACTGGTTGAGAGAGGTACTGTCTTTAACATGTTTGGGAAGGTCATTCCACATTCTGGGTCCCTTGATTTGAAGAGCATTTCTAATTTGATTAAGTCGTACTCTAGGAATATCAAAACTGTATTTATTTCTGGTGTGGTGCTCATGGGTTCTGTTACAACCTTCAATGAATCTTTTGAGGTCAGGATTGGCATGACAGTTCAGCGTTTTATATATGTATAATACACATGAGAGAATGTGCAGTGACTTAATATCTAACATATTCAGAAATTTGAGTAGGGGTACCGAGTGATGCCTGGGGCTAGAGTTGGATATGGTCCTAATAGCAGCTTTGTGTTGAGTAATTAGAGGACGTAAATGATTTTGGGTAGTAGAACCCCAAGCACAAATACCATAGTTGAGATATGGATAGATGAGGGAGTAATAGAGAGTCACCAGGGCAGGGCGGGTTACATAATATCTGTTCTTAGAAAGAATGCCAACAGTTTTTGAAACTTTTTTTTATATATTTAGAATGTGTCCCTGGAAATTCAGCTTGTGGTCGATGAGAACACCAAGGAATTTGCCATCTAATTTGTTACAAATTTGGGTATTGTTTATTTGGAGATTTATTTGATTGGAGGATTTATTGCCAAACAGAATATAGAAAGTTTTGTCAATGTTAAGGGTGAGTTTGTTGGCAGTTAGCCAAAGATGGACTTTCTCTAGCTCAGTATTTACTGTGGCATTTAGAGCAAGGGGGTCAGGACTGGAGTAAATGAAGGTTGTGTCGTCAGCAAATAGAATTGGTTTGAGGTGTTGGGAGGCATTTGGAAGGTCATTAATGTAGATGAGAAAGAGGAGAGGGCCAAGTATGCTGCCCTGAGGAACACCAATGTTGATGGGTAGGGTGGGAGAAATTGTATTATTCACAGAAACATACTGGAGCCTGTCAGTAAGATGATTTGAGGTATTGCAGGGAGTGTCCTCTGACTCCATAATAATGTAATTTAAGAAGGTTTTGGTGGTTGACAGGGTCAAAAGCCTTATGCAGGTCCAAAAATAACCCAACAGGGAACTCATTTTTATCAAGAGCTGCGTGAATCAAGTTAATCATACTAATAAGTGCATCGTTAGTGCTTTCTTTGGGTCTGAAGCCATATTGACAAGAGCTAAGTATATTGTGTTTGGCTAGAAAAGAGTAAAGCTGCTTGTAGATTAGTTGTTCGAACATTTTTGACAAGTTAGGCAGGATTGATAAAGGTCTGTAGTTGTTAACATCTGTGAGATCACCACATTTGTGTACAGAAGTTACTCTTGCTTTTTTTAGAATGTCTGGAAAGGTTTGGAGTTCAAGTGACTTGTTGAAGAGTAATGCAATAGCAGGGGCTAAAGTTCTGGAGGCTTTTTTGTAAATTAAAGTTGGTATCTCCTCGAGGGCACTAGACTTGGTTTTAAGGGAAAGGATTATCTCATTGACATCAGTGCAATTAGTAGGCTTTAGGTACAGAGACTGTGGATAGTTACCTGTAAGATAGTCCTTAACATCAGTACTGGAAGATGGAATATCATTTGCAAGGGATGACCCAATGAAACAGAAGAACCTATTGAACTCAATAGCAGAATCAGAGGCTGAAAGCTGACCAACATTATTGGACAGGAGTGTTGGTTTGTTATTTAAAATCTTCTTTGATCCCAATATTTGTGAAATTGTGCTCCAAGTTTTTTTAATGTTGTTCTTTATTTGGGTAAATTTATCTTCATAGTATTTAGTTTTGGCTCGTCTAATTATTTTAGATAGCAATAACGAGTAATTCTTTGAAAATTCTTTGGAGATGGTTCCTAACCTATACTTCTTCTCAAGGTCGTGTTTTTTGTTAATGGAATTAAGTATTCCCTTTGTAAGCCAAGGATTGTTAAGCCTTTTGGTTGTGACTTGTTTTGTAAGCCTAGGACAGTGGGTGTTATAAAGGCTAAGAGTTGTTTGTAGAAAAGATTGCACTGCTAGGTTGATGTCCCCTGTGTTACCTAACTCGGACTCCCAGTTGACATTATCAGCAGCAGTTATAAAATTGTTTATAGCAGTTTCATTGTGCAGCCTAAAGCTTAACCCCCTTGACTCAAGAGGTGGTTTGATAATGTTAGTTAAGAGAAATGTGGGGTAATGGTCTGTAGTGCTATCGGTGATTATACCTGAAGTAAGCGGAGAGGTTATGTTGGTCCAGATGTGATCTAGATTCGTATCAGTACTATCAGTGATTCTAGTTGGTCTAGTGATTAAGGGTATGAGGAAGCAGGAATTCATACAGTTGAGGAAGCTAACAGCAGTAGGGTGTTCTGGCTCGCAGAGGTCAATATTAAAGTCCCCTGCGATAATTAGATGGTTTTTGTTCAATCTGTTATCTAGTATTAGATTTCTAAGGTTTGAATTGAATTCGGACACATCAGTGTTAGGAATTCTATAGACTGCACCCACAGACAGGACAGACTCAGTACCCTTGACTCTGAAACTGGCGAAGATATACTCCCCACAGCAGTCTCTAGTTCTAATTATTTTTAAGCATGTTAGTTCTTGGTGGTAGATGGTTTTTGTTCAGTCTGTTATCTAGTATTAGATTTCTAAGGTTTGAATTGAATTCGGACACATCAGTGTTAGGAATTCTATAGACTGCACCCACAGACAGGACAGACTCGGTACCCTTTGGACTCTGAAACTGGCGAAGATATACTCCCCACAGCTGTCTCTTTATTTATTTATTTATTTATTTATTTATTTATTTATATATATACAAGAAGGTACATTGGGTTTGTGAGAATACATTGGATAGTACAGTATTTACATTAAAAATAAAAAAATAAAATAAAATAAAATGTTTATTTATGTAAGGTACATACATACAAGAAATTTTTACAAAGATTGGTTGACTTATAGGTAGAGCTAGTACATACAATGCCTAAAGCCACTATTACGCAAAGCGTTTCGGGCATGATAAACTTAAATGACAAGCTTAATACTAATTGAGCATAATGAGTAGAATTAAAACAAGAAATGAAAACATAGATGAAAAAGCAGCACAAATACAATTAAGCCGACAAACAGCGCTCATTAAAGAAAAACAGGCATTGGTTGACAATAGAAGGGTAAGGTAGGTTACAGGGAATTTATTAGGTATAGATTCGTTTTTAACTTAAACTGGTTGAGAGAGGTACAGTCTTTAACATGGTTGGGAAGGTCATTCCACATTCTGGGCCCCTTGATTTGTAGAGCATTTCTAGTTTGATTAAGTCGTGCTCTAGGAATATCAAAACTGTATTTCTGGTGTGGTGCTCATGGGTTCTGTTACAACCTTCTATGAAGCTTTTGAGGTCAGGATTGGCATTATAGTTTAGCGTTTTATATATGTATAATACACATGAGAGAATGTGCAGTGACTTAATGTCTAACATATTCAGAGATTTGAGTAGGGGTACCGAGTGATGTCTGGGGCCAGAGTTGGATATTGTCCTAATAGCAGCTTTGTGTTGAGTAATTAGAGGACGTAAGTGATTTTGGGTAGTAGAGCCCCAAGCACAAATACCATAGTTGAGATATGGATAGATAAGGGAGTAATAGAGAGTCACCAGGGCAGGGCGTGGTACATAATATCTGATCTTAGAAAGAATGCCCACAGTTTTTGAAACTTTTTTTGATATATTTAGAATGTGTCCCTGGAAATTCAGCTTCAGGTCAATGAGAATGCCAAGGAATTTGCCATCTAATTTGTTACAAATTTGGGTATTGATTATTTTGAGATTTATTTGACTAGAGGATTTATTGCCAAACAGAATATAGAAAGTTTTTGTCAATGTTAAGGGTGAGTTTGTTGGCAGTTAGCCAAAGATGGACTTTATTTAGCTCAGTATTTACTGTGGCATTTAGAGCAAGGGGGTCAGGACTGGAGTAAATGAAGGTTGTGTCGTCAGCAAATAGAATTGGTTTGAGGTGTTGGGAGGCATTTGGAAGGTCATTAATGTAGATGAGAAAGAGGAGAGGGCCAAGTATGCTGCCCTGAGGAACACCAATGTTGATGGGTAGGGTGGGAGAAATTGTATTATTCACAGAAACATATTGGAGCCTGTCAGTAAGGTAGGATTTGAGGTATTGTAGGGAGTGTCTTCTGACTCCATAATGATGTAATTTAAGAAGAAGGTTTTGGTGGTTGACAGTATCAAAAGCTTTACGCAGGTCCACAAATAACCCAACAGGGAACTCCTTTTTATCAAGAGCTGTGTGAATCGAGTTAAGCATACTAATAAGTGCATCGTTAGTGCTTTTTTTGGGTCTGAAGCCATATTGGCAAGGGCTAAGTATATTGAGTTTGGCTAGATATGAGTAAAGCTGCTTATATATTAGTTTTTCAAAATTTGTTGACAAGTTTGGCAGGATTGATATAGGTCTGTAGTTGTTAACATCTGTGAGATCACCACATTTGTGGACAGGCGTTACTCTCGCTTTTTTTAGAATATCTGGAAAGGTTTGGAGTTCAAGTGACTTGTTGAAGAGCAAAGCAATAGCAGGGGCTAAAGATCTGGAGTTTTTTTTGTAAATTAAAGTTGGTATCTCCTTAAGGGCACCAGACTTGGTTTTAAGGGAAAGGATTATCTCATTGACGTCAGTGGAGTTAATAGGCTTTAGGTACAGAGACTGTGGATAGTTACCTGTAAGATAGTCCTTAATGTCAGTACTGGAAGATGGAATATCATTTGCAAGGGATGAACCAATGGAAGAGAAGAACCTATTGAACTCAATAGCAGAATCAGAGGCTGAAAGCTGACCATCGTTATTAGAGAGGAGAGTCGGTTTGTTATTTAAAGATTTCTTTGATCCCAATATTTGTGAAATTTTGCTCCAAGTTTGTTTAATGTTGCTCTTTATTTTGGTAAATTTATCTTCGTAGTATTTAGTTTTGGCTCGTCTAATTATCTTAGATAGCAATAATGAGTAATTCTTTGAGAATTCTTTGGAGACAATTCCTAACCTATACTTCTTCTCAAGGTCATGTTTTTTATTAATAGATTTAAGTATTCCCTTTGTAAGCCAGGGATTGTTGAGCCTTTTGGTTGTGACTTGAACAAACATACTTGAACGTAAACAAACTTGAACGTAAACATACATGAACTTGAACTTCTTGTATATGCATAAATAAATCCATAAACTGACATAAATGTTGTGTTTTGTGCGTTGTATCATGTTTATGGGCATTTGGGTGTATTCACCTAGTATTATTAATTATTAATATTTTAATTATTAATTCACCTAGTTGTGTTTGCGGGGGTGTGTTGCAGTCCGTCTAATTACCACAAGCTACCACAAGCTACACAAGCTTCACAAAGCTTCCTGGCAATACGTTATTAATGAATAAATATGATATATTTACTCATTATAATGTTGGTGCTGAATGTACAACACGAAAAAATATAATTTTAATCTGAAAATGTATTTTTTTATAAAGAAATTAGGCGAAAATAAAGAGCTGATGACGCCAAATCAAGGTCAGCCTAACCTAACATATCATATTTATTCATTACTAACGTATTGCCAGGAAGCTTTGTGAAGCTTGTGTAGCTTGTGGTAGCTTGCGGTAATTAGACGGACCCGTGTGTTATGTTTACGATGGCGGGCGGCGTCCTTACCAAGCCAGGATTATGTCTACAACATCACTAAACTTCATTTAATAACTATATGCCTGTTAAGTAGAAGATTTTAATTATTAATTGTATTATATTGTCGTTTTAATCGTGAACACGTACACATATGTGAAACGTCCAAAGCTGGTGTCCAAAGTGGTAAAAATATTAGTTTGCGATGTTGTCAATGTACAAAGTGTCTAAACTGCCACTTTTATACAACTACAAATATCTTCGATTTTACTTAAAAAATATTTGTCTGGTAAAGGTTTTATATAATGCTTCCATTTCTGTCTTTCTTCTGATTAATAAATAATTTAATTTATCAAAATGTTTTCAACCATATTTTTTCGGCGTTCGACTATTCCAACATGGGTGACCGTTTTGGGAACGCGATATTTGGGTTGACCCAACTGATACTTGGGTCTGGTCCATTATGATCCCGGAGGGGGACTGGTCAAGTCGTATACTGCAATTTCGGATACCGGGCTAGAAACAACTTCGTTCACTGAGAAGTTTGTACATACAAACCATTCCGTTCGTATATGCGCTGGTTTGTGTTCGCTGTTGTTCTCGTCTGAATAAATACATGGCATTTGTTCATATAATTAGCGCTTCCGTTATTAGAATTATTTATCTATTATTAGAATAACAAGGTGCAAATCATACCCCCTTACAGTTGAAATCTATTTATTTATATACAAGAAGGTACACAGGGTTGCGAGAGTACATAACATATATTAAGAGGTACATTGTAGCAAGATTTGAGATTAAAGGATTTAAGACTAACACGTTTAGAAACAAGGCGCCCCCGAAGGAGGCTATTATTTGTTATGCACCCCATACTCAACCAGTAAGTATTGGAGCAAAACATAGATTACATGGTCATAAAGTCTTAATCAGACCAATTCAATTCATGGTACAAGAATTCAACCAACTACGAACCACTTAGTTTGATGAAAGGGAGCAGTAGAACAACAGAAGTGCACTTACATCGCATCAGGCTTGGATACCCATGTGCATGGGAAATAGGCTTACAGGTTCCGGAAGATGAGAGGAAATGTCAACACTGTGGAGAAATGCCCGTCAGACCACTGGAACATTATCTAACACAGTGCACAGTTACAAACCCATTAAGATTTCAACTTAGATTCAACAGAGCAGAAGAAGTTGTTAAACACATATGGCAAAATCTTACTGAAGCGACCATACGAGTCATAAATACTCATACTCCGCCCAAGTAAAACAGAAACAAGCAACACTTAGTGGGCCAGCCAGAGGCTTAGGGCCCGCGCAGGAATATCCCTGCAAAAAAAAAAAAAATTCAATTCAATTTCTTTTTTTATTATGCACCCCATACCCATCCCGTGGGCGGTGGTGTAAAGGATTACAGAGGCACATAATCGGTTCAGGAACTGAACCCTCTAGTTCGTTTAGCTAAGCAAATAACAATTTGTGACGCTAGTTACAAAATTATTAATATTATATATACATGTACACACTCTCATACATACATACATGTACATATATATATACGTATACATATATACATACACATACATATCTAATCACCTACACAAATACACACATCAATAATCTTTGTGTCACAAGTGATCAACAAGAGGCTCACAACAGTCACTATACAAGGCACTTTACATCTATGGTGAGTCACACAATTACTAGTCTTGCTGCACACCCACCCAACTGGGCGGCAGCTTTACAGTCATGTGCTCCACACCCACCCAACTGGGCGGCAGCTTTACAGTCATGTGCATGCATTACCTACAGTAAGCAAATTTTGGATACTTCGCTAAGATTTCGAGCAGCACATCATTATGAATGAAGTACTTACACATTTCTTGGACACTATTGATGGTGTTATCTCTAAATTCCGCGATTTTTTCACATTCTATTATATAATGACGCAAAGTAAGCGAATAGTTCTGCTGACAGAGTTTACATTTAGTCAAATCTACATCAGCAGATGTTACAAACTCCCAGAGGTACTTGTAGCCGAGCCTAAGCCTAGCAGTGGTAACATCTAGAAGTCTGCTAACATTATTGGATGACCTATAGACGTGCGGTTCTTTTTGCATAATAGAATGATGATAGATGGAGTAACTGGTGTGAATTTAACTTTGCCTCAAGTCTCCGAAATTTAGTTGATGTTCCTGGGATATTGCTGCCCTCAGGCTGCTCAAAGGCAGTCCAAGTTGGTAATCAATTCCCTCTTTACGAGCAAAAGTCTTGGCCAACTCATCAGTTCTCAGTGGCTATTTTTACATTATCATTTACAACTAACTTAAGTTAAATAACAACCAGTAAACAGACTGCTGTTTTCCAATTCTAGTTCAGGCACTTCCTGGGATAAAACGCGAACATTCCTTGAGGAACTGTGAGGTGCTTATCTGTTTTTCCTCGTAACGGTCTCAAAGCTTCCACAAATGTTCATGTTTCTCTTTATTGCCCTTGCGGCGACTAGACTTTAGCTTTTGATCAGAAACCAGTTGGTATTGCAAGGTTACCAGGGACGCCTCACGGTACAGTAAGGGGATTAAAATATATAAAGCCAAGTTGTTCCTCACTGCCCTTTGATTCAGACGCTGGTGCCATCCTTCTACGTCATTGTTGGTCCTCACCAGTCGTCTAAATGCACACCAGTTCCCCAATTCCCACACACTGTTGCACAGCCACGTATTTTTTTATGTAATGAGTTAATTGTGTCGTTAAGGGTGGACTGCTAGCCGACTTTTCTAATTCAGCAAACGCCTTACAATTATGTAGTACATACGTACCACATAAGTACGTGTGTGTTACACACGTACACACACACACCTTGTCAAGCACAAGACGAAGCTTGAAAAAGTTTAGTGGTATGCCAATAGGCTAGTCCCAGGACTAAGAGGCATGAGTTACGAGGACAGGCTGCGAGAAATGCACCTCATGACACTGGAAGACAGAAGAGTAAGGGGAGACATGATCACTACCTACAAAATTCTCAGAGCAATTGATAGGGTACATAAAGATAAACTGTTTAACACGGGTGGTAGGCGAACAAGGGGACACAGGTGGAAACTTAGTACCCAAATGAGCCACTGGGATGTTAGAAAGAACTTTTTCAGTGTCAGAGTAGTTAATAGATGGAATGCATTAGGATCGTACGTCAGGCTGCGAGCAGCCGCGTCCAACAGCCTGGTTGATCAGTCCGGCAACCAGGAGGCCTGGTCGACGACCGGGCCGCGGGGACGCTAAGCCCCGGAAGCACCTCAAGGTAACCACCTCAAGGTAAGGTGATGTGGTGGAGGCTGACTCCATACACAGTTTCAAATGCAGATATGATAGAGCCCAATAGGCTCGGGAATCTGTACATCAGTTGATTGCCAGTTGAGAGGCGGGATCAAAGAGCCAGAGCTCAACCCCCGCAACCACAACTAGGTGAGTATACACACACACACACGTACACACACACACACAGACACAAACATACACACACTAATGCCTCTATTCACCTTGCAGTAAATAGGAACCTGAAAGTCAGGAAGCTGCTAAAGGCTGCATCTTGGGGATGTGTGTGTGTTAGATAAAAATATATGTTGTTTAGATATGATGGAGGAAAAGAGGGCGAGAGTCGGTACATTAGACAACAGACGCTTAGAAAGGCGGGGTCCAAGAGCTAACAGCTAAATCTTAGAAATAATAAATTAAAATATTTAATACACACACATACATGTTTCACATGAATTTGGCTGAGGGCTGATGGCCCCGTCGACGGGGCAGGAAGTCGGCGGTTGATCAAAGGCCTCCCACATCCTCAACATACCTGAGGATTATTCCGGCTAAATTTTAAACGGAAGTAATGTCTTGGTATTTACGGCTTCAGCGGGTGGGTGGGTCCGTGGGTTTATTACACTATGAGTGAAAACAATCGCCTATTCTCTATTTTATATTGCCGCTTGCAGAGCTAGAAGCTGTGTGCGTTGCACAAGGGGATTAATATCTGGATTAATAGTTTTCAATATTTCCAGTATTTTTTAAGGTATCGCTTAAATACCGAAGATACTGTTATTGGACACCGCTTAATTGACAATGTCTCAACAACGCAGGCTGAAGATGTGCGTGGCTCCTGCTATTGCAATGATGCTCATTTGCTTTTCAATGATGCGCCTTAGTTGCCCCCTCTCTAACTTACCGTTCTAAATACCCCTTCTCCATCTCTCGCAAACAATCCCCCCTCATACATCTCCACCCTTTCCTCCTGTCCCCCTGTCCATCTTTGTCGCCCTGTCCATCTTTGTCCCCCTGTCCATCTTTGTCCCCCTGTCCCTCATTTTGTCCCCTTGCCCACATTTTCTGTCCTCTGTCCCCGATCCCTTTCCCCCTGTCCCCCTCTCTGTCCCCCCTTTCCATCTCTCTGTCCCCCTGTCCCTCTCTATCCCATTGTCCCTCTCTCTGTCCCCCTGTCTCTCTCTGTCCCCCTGTTCCTCTCTGTCCTCCTGTTCCTCTCTCTGTCCCCCCTGTCACTCTGTCCCCCCCTGTCACTCTGTCCCCCTGTTCCTCTATGTCCCCCTGTCCATCTCTGTCCCCCTGTCCTTCTCTCTGTCCCCTGTACCTCTCTGTCCCCCTGCTTACTCTTTCTGTCCGCTGTCCTTCATCTGTCCCCCTCCCTTTCCTCCAGTCCCCTTGTCCCTGTCTCTGTTCCCCTGTCCCTATCTCTGCCCCCTGTCCGCCCTTTCTGCCCCCCTGTTCCTGTCCCTCTGTCCCTGTCCTTCTCTGTCTGTCCCTGTCCCCCTGCCCACTCTTTCTATCCCCTGTCTCTCCTCTGTCCCCTCTCTCTTGGTCTCCTGCCCCCCTCTCCTCCCTCTGTCCCCCGGTCCCCCTCTCTGACCCTGTACTCACCTAGTTGTGTTTGCGGGGGTTGAGCTCTGGCTCTTTGGTCCCGCTTCTCAACCGTCAATCAACAGGTGTACAGATTCATGAGCCTATCGGGCTCTGTCATATCTACACTTGAAACTGTGTATGGAGTCAGCCTCCACCACATCACTTCCTAATGCATTCCATTTGTCAACCACTCTGACACCCTGTCCCTCTGTCTCTGTGTTTCTGTCCCTCTGTCTCTGTCCCTGTCCCACTGCCCCCCCTCTGTTCCCCCGTCCCTCCTCTGGCCCTGTCCGTCTGTCCCTGTCCCTCTGCTCCTGTCCCTGTCCGCCTGTCCCTGTCCCCCTCTGTCTCTGCCTCTCCTCGTTTCTGCCATTCTTTGTGTCAGCCTATCTCTCTGTCTCTTTCCTCGCTCTATCTCTGTCATTCTCTCACTGACTTTGCATATCCTTATCTATCCGTCTCTGTGTCTAACATTCTCTCCCTGACTCTGTCTATATCTATTTCTCTGTCTCGGTCTCCATCTCTCTCTCTCTCTCTCTCTCTCTCTCTCTCTCTCTCTCTCTCTCTCTCTCTCTCTCTCTCTCTCTCTCTCTCTCTCTCTCTCTCTCTCTCTCTCTCTCTCTCTCTCTCTCTCTCTCCTTACCTACATACATACATACATTTATTTAACACATGTGGTACACGCACAAGGGGACCCAGGTGGAAGCTGAGTACCCAAATGAACCACAGAGAGATTATAGAAAGAACTTTTCAGTGTCAGAGTAGTTAATAAATGGAATGCATTAGGCAGTAATGTGGTGGAGGCTGACTCCATACACAGTTTCAAATGTAGATATGACAGAGCCCAGTAGGCTCAGGAATCTGTACATCAGTTGATTGACGGTTGAGAGGCGGGACCAAAGAGCCAAAGCTCAACCCCTGCAAACACAACTAGGTGAGTACATACATACATACATACATAAGATATAAAACAGTGGAGGATTCCCAGGTAGAACAATCAACCACAATGCCCATTACCCCTTTACCCTGTTGTCCTTAACTGCACAACTATACAAGAGTCATTAACACGTATAATGGCTGATCCCCCATCACGATAGCATGGGGACCAATTGCCTGACCCGCAGTCCGTCTTGCTCCTCAAATAATTTTCGGGTTAACATGAAAACGTCTCTCGAGTTTATCTCTCTAATGTTGTTTTCCCATCTTTCATTTTATGAGCTTAGTTCCTTTATTATGCCCCAATTACTCATCCATTGAGAGGTAATTAAACTGAACCCAAATTTAATAAAGTTCCTTTTGCTAAGCAAGCTACAGTCTTGATAAAGTCAGATATATTGTTTGTTAACACATTTCTCAACAATGAACAGTTAGTTTTATCAAGCTAACATATGCTAACACAACGAGTGAGAGTATTAACTGGTCTAATTATTTTACTAGACCAGTATATATTATTAGATTATACTGGCATAATTATATATATATATATATATATATATATATATATATATATATATATATATATATATATATATATATATATATATATATATATATATATATATATATATAATGTATATATAATATATAGTGCCTGTTCATTACAACTATTTAACACTGGGAAGGGATCAGGATAAGGATTTGGAATGGGATGGGGAGGAATGGTGCCAAACCACTTGGACGGCGGTCGGGGATTGAACGCCTAGGACTGCTACTGTGCATTTAAATTACTAACTTACCTGAGAGTCTATATCCCTACATGTCAATGTTTGTGTATACTGGTAATGTGAGGAACATACAGAAGATAAGGGTAGCTGAACACCACAAAATGCTGAAGGACAACTTTATTAAAGTTGCATAATGAAATGTGTAAGTACTTCATTCATAATGATGTGCTGCCCGAAATCTTAGCGAAGTATCCAAAATTTGCTTACTGTAGGTAATGCATGCACATGACTGTAAAGCTGCCGCCCAGTTGGGTGGGTATGGAGCACATGACTGTAAAGCTGCCGCCCAGTTGGGTGGGTGTGGAGCAAGACTAGTAACTGTGTGACTCACTATAGATGTAAAGTGCCTTTTATAGTGACTGTTGTGAGCCTCTTGTGTAGTACATGTGTATACAACATTAATAATTTTGTAACTAGCGTCAAACATTGTTATTTGCTTAGATAAACGAACTAGAGGGTTTAGTTCCTGAACCGATTATGTGCCTCTGTAATCCTTTACACCACCGCCCACGGGATGGGTATGGGGTACATAATAAAGAAAGAAATAGAAGAAATTGAAATTGCATAATACGGTTATTGACATTCAATAATAGTAAGATAAAGCAATGAGGACCAAATGGAAGACCAGTGATCAGATGAATATTATAGGCTCAAGGGTAGCCTTCTCTTCTTGTATATAAATGAATAAATAAATTCGTTTGTTTAATTCTAATGCTTGTAGGCGAGAACAGTTGTGAACGCCAGCTAGCGCACAAGTACATGAGCGCCCAAAATACTTTTACACAAAAGACATGTACAGACAGGCGTGTGGCTTCTGACTTCGCTTTTATTGATTAATATTAAATATTAGGCGCTTACCTATAATAGTTATAATTTTATACAAGTATAACTCTCACATAATAAACATAAAAGGAGTTTATCCAAAAACTGACAGAAGTGTTGTGTTTTGTGCGTTGTATCGTGTTTGTGGGCATTCGGGTGTGTTGTGTTTACGCTGGCGGGCGGCGTCCTTACCAACTCCGGATTATGTCTATTACATCACTAAATTTCCTTTAATAACTATATGCCTGTTAAGTATAAGATTTTAATTGCTAATAGCATTATATTGTTGTTTTAATATGGAACACGTACACATATGCGAAACGTCGAAAGCTGGTGTCCGAAGTGGTAAAAATATTAGTGTGCGATGTTGTCAATGTACGGAGTGTCTTGTATCCGTTCGGAGCACATCCACTATGGGAGAGCTGTTTCCTTCAAAAAGTTTAATCGTGTAGCATTATGTTTAAATAAACAATTCCAAGTACATTCTTTGATTGATAAACATGAGGATAAATACAAGTGTTAATTGTAAATGACTAGATATAAACAAAAATAAGGAAGGAAAGATGATATGTGGAACCAGACAAAAACATTGGAACGCTTAAGTGATGAGAGGATAAACAACCACGGCCATTTTAGCAGCATCCGCCGGTGATGTCCAGCACGAGCATTAAGGGAAAACTTGACACAAACTGCACCTATCATAAAGAAAAAGCACCACCATTGACCGCCAAGTGCTCACATCAAGTCTAACTCTAAGAAACTAACTCAAGCCTTGACGCTTCTCCCAACATCCGGGGGAGAAAACCTTCACACAAACTGCACCTGTCATAAAGAAGATGAAGACTCACCAGTGTCCGAAGGTATTCCCCAGTCCTTCACATGTGAAGACTCACATGTTAGTGCATTCAGGTGATAAACCTCACCAGTGTCCACAGTGTCCGAAGGTATTCACTCGCCCTGGAGATGTGAAACGTCACATGTTAGTGCATTCAGGTGACAAACTTCATGAGTGTCCAGAGTGTGGGAAGAAATTCAGTCTACGTCAAATTATGACGACTCATATGTTAGTGCATTCAGGTGACAAACCTCATGAATGTCCAGAGTGTGGGAAGAGATTCAGTCGGCATGGACATATGAAGACTCACAGGATGGTGCATTCGGATGAGAGACCTTTTCAATGTGCCGAGTGTGGCAAAAAATTTAGAATACGTGGAAATATAATACAACACATGTTAGTGCATTCAGGTGACAAACCTCATGAGTGTCCAGAGTGTGGAAAGAGATTCAGTCAGCTTGGAAGTATGAAGCGTCACATGATGGTGCATGTGGATGAGAGGCCTTTTCAATGTGCCGAGTGTGGCAAAAAATTTAGAGAACGTAGAACTATAATACAGCACATGTTAGTGCATTCAGGTGAGAAACCTCATGAGTGTCCAGTGTGTGGGAAGAGATTCAGTCGTCTTGGAGATATGAAGACTCACATGTTAGTGCATTCAGGTGATAAACCTCATGAGTGTCCAGAGTGTGGGAAGAGATTCCGTCAGCTTGGAAATATGAAGACTCACAGGATGATACATGCAGATAACAGGCTAAACACTTTGAGTGTGGAAGATAATTAAGAAAATATTGAAGGATAATAAGGCACATAATGGTATATTAACTTACCTTTAATCACAATGTCAGTTGGATGTTCTTCAGAGGTAATTATATTTCGTTTGTGAAAAACACTTCACTATGAAAGGTAAAAATCTGAAGATATTTTAATATATTGTTCTTTTATGAAAGTTAGATGACCAAGCAAGAACTACAGAAGCTGTCACTGTAGGAAAACTCGAAATTGCTTATAAGTATATAAATATCTATTTAGTTTAGCAAAGATAAAACAAAGCTTTAAATGTTTTTCTTCATATATATGTAAATAATAATGTGCTATGTTTTTGTTCTCTGTGGAAATTGATATAAAATTCAATATACTCTGTTGCTAAATCATGGACATTTTTGTTGTAAAATTATTTAGCATTGGTGCTGGTGAAGAAGACAGTCTGAGATGTACTTAAGATGAGATCATTTGATTAGTAGGGAAATGTATATTAATGAAGGAATTTTCTCATCAGATTCAAATGCAAACTGATGTCCATTCTTTATTTTTTGTTTAGGGCTATTTATGAGTTCTACTCCTGATTATAAATATTTCACCAAAAAGTTTATTGATGGCAGACTGCTATTTATAACTGTCAGTGAAGTGACTATGAAATTTAAATTTATATTACTCTAGAAATTTATATCACACTATACCAGAAATTTTTATTACTCTAGCCTAACTTTATCAGATATGCTGTAATTGTCTAGGAATATTAATTTACCTGATTTACCCGAGGGCCACAAACCCTAGTGGCCTTGATGAGAATAGGAAGTCAGCGGCTTGTTGAATTTCTCCCCCCCCCCCTTCCCGGTTCCCCCATTTACTTTGATGATCCTTTCCAGGTATATTTTGAAATTCAGCACAGTTTTGGCAGCTATGTTTTTGGCGGGTGGGCAGTTCCATGGATCAATAACCCTGTGGGGTGAAAAAGCCTGATTCGAAGTTATATTAGCCTGATTACCAATTATATTAGCCTGACTGGCATAATCCTCTCTGACAATTATATTATCCAAACTGGCAAATATATTAGGATGATTGTGAATTACATTGTAACGGTTCTATTGTTACGTAAAGTATGGTGACAATAAACACAGACACTAAGATACTATATATATATTTGGTCGAATATACAGAACAGAAGTACACTGGTGATACTTTGGTGTGAGTTGAGCGCACTGAGCGTCGGTACAGTATCTCGCAAGTGTCTGCTCTAGACCACACTTGAAAGTAGACTAGTTAATGTTTGCTATTCTGCTGCTTATATGCTCGGGCAACACCTCACCGTGTTGCCCGGGCAACGCCTCACCTCATTCATCTCCAAAGGTTGACAGGAATATTAACAATGCATTTGGAGCGAGTATATTATTGGGATAATCTACTCGCTACAACATAAGCATAACTGGCAATTATATTAGGATGACTGTCAATTTATATCAAAGGGATATTTATTTATGTTGTGGTGCTCGTGGGTTCCATTACATCTGTCAATGAAGAAGTTTCAGATTAGGATTAGCATTTAGGAACAAGGTTCTGTACATGTAAATATCACAAGAGAATGTGCAAAGCGTCTGTATATTTAACATGTTCAAGGATTTAAAGAGAGATTCTGTGTGTTGTTTCAAGACAGTTTTATAGTTCTCATAGCAGATTTTTGTTGGTTGATGATGGGCTTGAGGTAATTTGCAGTGCATGAATGAACGCCATGCATAGATACTATATGTTGAGATACCAACCCTAATTTACAAAAAAAACATCTAGATATTTAGCTCCAGCCATTGCATTGCTCCAAAACAAATCACTTGAACTCCAAATCTTTCCTGATATTCTAAAAAAACAGACATACAGTACTAAACTTAGTCCATAAAAGTGGCAATCTCACTGAAGTCAACAATTTTAGACGTATATCAATTCTGCCAGTGATGTCTAAAATATTTTAAAGACTTAATCTACAAACAGCCTTACTTCTATTTAGCAAAACAAAATATACTTAGTTCTTGCCATAATTGCTACAGGCCCCAAAAAAGACCAATCATGCACCGATTAGTATGATTAACTTGACATATGCAGCTCTTGGAAAAAATGGGTAGCCTGTTCATTTATTTGTTGAACTACATAAGACTTTTTGACACTGTTAACACATTAACCTTCTTAAATTACAACATTATGGAGTAAGAGGTCACTTACTCCAATACCTACAATCTTGTCTCATTGACAGGCTCCGCTATGTCTCTTTGAATGATTGCAATTTTCCCACTCTAGCCATTAACACCGGAGTTCCACCGGGCAGTATTCTTCGCCCTCTCGTCTTTCTCATCTCCCCCTCCCTTTCCAGCCCATTGCCATTGTGATGGGGCTTGGTTGGCAGATACTACCTTACTTTGAGGTTACCTTGAGGTGTTTTCGGGACTTAGCGACCCCACGGTCCGGTCGTCGACCAGGCCTCCTCGTTGCTGGACTGGTCAACCAGGCTGTTGGATGCGGCTGCTCGCAGACTGAAGTATGAGTCACAGCCTGGTTGATCAGGTATTCTTTGGAGGTGCTTATCCAGTTTTCTCTTGAGCACTGTGAGGGGCCGGCCAGTTATGCCCCTCATGTGTAGTGGAAGCGTGTTGAACAGTCTCGGGCCTCTGATGTTGATAGAGTACCTGTTACCTAATACCTGGTACCTTATTAACTCCATGTAACCTTCCCTACCCCTAAATGTCAACCCATGTCTTATTTTTTAAACAATGCTGTTTGTTGACCAACTTATATATTGGCTATTTTCTACCATGTTCCCCCTTTTTTTATCTTTTATTTTTTCTTTCAACACAATTTTTACTTTAAGCTCAATTACTATTAAGTTTTAGTCTAAGTGTTTTTTCCCAACCTCACCTTGCCCGAAACTCTCTGAGTACTAGTGGCTTTAGGTATTGTATGTACTAGCTCTGTCTATAAATCCAACATTATGTTTGTAACTAATCTTCTATGTATGTACTTTTACCTGAATAAAAATTTGATTTTATTTGATTTGTTGCACCTGTGCTTTTCATTGGGGTAATTCTCTACATCCTGCCATACCTTCTGGTCTCATGTGATGTTATTTCTGTGTGCAGGTTTGGAACCAGCCTCTCTACTATTTTCCATGTGTAAATTATAATGTATCTCTCCCGCCTGCGCTCAAGAGAATACAGATTTAGGCTCTTTAGTCGGTCCCAATAGTTTAGATGTTTTCCTGAGTGAATTCTAGCAGTAAAGGATCTCTGCCTACTCTCCATGTCAACAATTTCTCCTGCTTTGAAAGTGGCTGTCATTGTGCTGCAGTATTCCACTCTTAGAGAGCACTAGCGTCTTGAAAATTATCATCATCGGTATAGAAACTCTAGTTTGAAAAGTTCTTGTTATTCAACCTGTCATTTTTCTTGCAGTTGTGACGGCTACATTATTGTGTACTTTAAAGGTAAGGTCTTCCAACATGAGTACACCCAAATCCTTTACATTGCTTTAGTTCTATGTTATGATTTGGCTGCATTTTGTGTAGTTTCTGCTTTTATAATTTCATTTTTTCCATAGCGCAAGAGCTGGAACATACCTTCATTAAATTCTATATTATTTTCTGTAGTCCATTGAAAGACCTGATTTACGTGTGATTGGAGGTTTGCTGTATTCTCTATGTTGTTTACTCATAAAAATCTTAGTGTCATGTGCAAAGGATGATACAGTGCTATAGATTGTGTCCTTGTTTATGTCTGATATGAGGATGAGAAAAGTACTGAAGCAAGCACAGTACCCTGGGAGACTGAGCTCTTCACAGTTGATGGTCCGGATTAAATTTTGTTGACTATTACACATTGGGTTCTGTTAGTCAGGACATTGTAGATCCATCTGCCTATTTTTTCCGGTAATTCCTTTTCCACCTATTTTGTGTGCAATAACACTTTGGCCACATTTGTCGAAGGCTTTTGCGAAATCTTTGTAAATTATATCAGCGGTTTGCTTGTCTTCCATACCATCTCAGGGCATTTCATAGTTGTCCAGCAATTGTGATAGGCAAGGGCATCCAGTTTTGAAACCATGTTGTCCAGGGTTATGGAGATGCTGTGATTCCATGTGTTTTGTGATCTTATTTCTTAACACTCTCAAAGATTTTTTAAGTTGAGTGATATTAATGCTATCGGTTTGTAATTTTTTTCTTGTGCTTTATTTCCACCTTTATGGAGTGGTGCTATGTTTGCTGATTTTAGTATGTCAGGGATAACACCAGTATCTAGGCTTTGCCTCCAAAGAATGTGAAGGGCCTGCAACAGTGTTTTTTTACAGTTCTTGATGAATATGGAGTTCCAAGAATCAGGGCCTGTTGCTGAGTTCATAGGCATACTTTCTATGGCTTCTTCAAAATCCAGTGGGGATAGGGTGACATAAGATAAATGATTTGATGTTAGCATCACATCCATAAAATTAAATTTGGGTTTGGGTTGTCAATCTTTAGTGTGTGTAGTGGTTTGCTTCAAACAGTCGTATTAATTAATCAGTATTTCGCTCATTTCTTTGTTGTCATCTAAATATAAATAAATAAATAAATGTTTATTTAGGTAAGGTACATACATACAAGAAATTTTTACAAAGATTGGTGGACTTATAGATAGGGCTAGTACATACAATGCCTAAAGCCACTATTACGCAAAGCGTTTCGGGCAGGAAAAACTTAAATGACTAAAGCTTAATACTAATTGAGCATAAAGAGTAAAATGAAAACATGAAATGAAAACATAGTTGAAAAAGCAGCACAAATACAATTCTGTCGACAAACAGCGCTCTTTAAAAAAAAAAACAGACATTGGTTGACAATAGAGGGGTAAGGTAGGTTACAGGAAATTTACTAGGTATAGCTTCGTTTTTATCTTAAACTGGTTGAGAGAGGTACAGTCTTTAACATGGTTGGGAAGGTCATTCCAATATCTGAGTCCCTTGATTTGTAGAGCATTTCTAGTTTGATTAAGTCGTACTCTAGGAATATCAAAACTGTATTTATTTCTGGTGTGGTGCTCATGGGTTCTGTTACAACCTTCTATGAAGCTTTTGAGGTCAGGATTGGCATTACAGTTTAGCGTTTTATATATGTATAATACACATGAGAGAATGTGCAGTGATTTAATGTCTAACATATTCAGAGATTTGCGTAGGGGTACCGAGTGATGTCTGGGGCCAGAGTTGGATATTGTCCTAATAGCAGCTTTGTGTTGAGTAATTAGAGGACGTAAATGATTTTGGGTAGTAGAGCCCCAAGCACAAATACCATAGTTGAGATATGAATAGATAAGGGAATAATAGAGAGTCACCAAGGCAGGGCGGGGTACATAATATCTGATCTTAGAAAGAATGCCAACAGTTTTTTAAACTTTTTTTGATATATTTAGAATGTGTTCCTGGAAATTCAGCTTGTGATCAATGAGAATGCCAAGGAATTTGCCATCTAATTTGTTACAAATTTGGGTATTGTTTATTTTGAGATTTATTTGATTAGAGGATTTATTGCCAACAGAATATAGAAAGTTTTGTCAATGTTAAGGGTGAGTTTGTTGGCAGTTAGCCAAAGATGGACTTTCTTTAGCTCAGTATTTACTGTGGCATTTAGAGCAAGGGGGTCAGGACTGGAGTAAATGAAGGTTGTGTCGTCAGCAAATAGAATTGGTTTGAGGTGTTGGGAGGCATTTGGAAGGTCAATAATGTAGATGAGAAGAGGAGAAGGCCAAGTATGCTGCCCTGAGGAACACCAATGTTGATGGGTAGGGTGGGAGAAATTGAATTATTCACAGAAACATACTGGAGCCTGTCAGTAAGGTAGGATTTGAGGTATTGCAGGGAGTGTCCTCTGACTCCATAATGATGTAATTTAAGAAGAAGGTTTTGGTGGTTGACAGTGTCAAAAGCTTAACACAGGTCCACAAATAACCCAACAGGGAACTCATTTTTATCAAGAGCTGTATGAATCGAGTTAAGCATACTAATAAGTGCATCGTTAGTGCTTTTTTTTGGGTCTGAAGCCATATTGGCAAGGGCTAAGTATATTGTGTTTGGCTAGATACGAGTAAAGCTGCTTATTGATTAGTTTTTCAAAATTTTTTGACAAGTTTGGCATGATTGATATAGGTCTGTAGTTGTTAACATCTGTGAGATCACCACATTTGTGGACAGGCGTTACTCTCGCTTTTTTTTAGAATATCTGGAAAGGTTTGGAGTTCAAGTGACTTGTTGAAGAGCAATGCAATAGCAGGGGCTAAAGATCTGGAGGTTTTTTTTGTAAATTAAAGTTGGTATCTTCTCAAGGGCACTTGACTTGGTTTTAAGGGAAAGGATTATCTCATTGAAGTCAGTGGAATTAATAGGCTTTAGGTACAGAGACTGCATGTGGATAGTTACCTGTAAGATAGTCCTTAATGTCAGTACTGGAAGATGGAATATCATTTGCAAGGGATGACCCAATGGAAGAGAAGAACCTATTGAACTCAATAGCAGAATCAGAGGCTGAAAGCTGACCATCGTTATTGAACAGGAGTGTTGGTTTGTTATTTAAACTTTTCTTTGATCCCAATATTTGTGAAATTGTGCTCCAAGTTTTTTAATGTTGCTCTTTATTTGGGTAAATTTATCTTCGTAGTATTTAGTTTTGGCTCGTCTAATTATCTTAGATAGCAATAATGAGTACTTCTTTGAGAATTCTTTGGAGACAATTCCTAACCCATACTTCTTCTCAAGGTCATGTTTTTTATTAATGGATTTAAGTATTCCCTTTGCAAGCCAGGGATTGTTAAGCCTTTTGGTTGTGACTTGTTTTGTAAGCATAGGACAGTGGGTGTTATAAAGGCTAAGAGTTTTTTGAAGAAAAGATTGCACTGCTAGATTGATGTTCCCTATGTTACCTAACTCGGACTCCCAGTTGACATTATCAGCAGCAGTTATAAAATTGTCTATAGGAGTTTCATTGTGCAGTCTAAAACTAAACTCTTTTGACTCTAGAGGTGGTTTGCTAATGTTAGTGATCTGTGAAAGTTCTATCTCTGTCGCAAGGGCCTGATATTTGATGTCGTTTTTGATGACAAGACACAAGAGGACACAGGGTGACATGAAGCTGTGACTAGTATTTTTGCCTATATCCGAGATTGTGCAAGCTGTGCAGCTGTGCAAGGACTGTGCCCTAGGGGTACGGAACTTTTCACTGCACTTGGGCTTGATCTTATATGATCGACTGTCACATTCTGCATTCTGTTTGACAGTTGAAAATCCAATGCCCCTCTTTTCCCGTTATTCCCATTGATTTCATTTTATTGGCTATCACTCCCATTTTATGCGCTATCACTCCATGGTCACATTTGTAGAATGCCTTTGCAAAGTCTGTGTATACAACATCTGCATTTTGCTTTTCTTCTAAGCCTAATGTTATTTTGTCATTGTGGTTAAATAACTGTGACAAACAGGATCTTCTCACTTTAAATCCATGTTGTCCTGGTTGTGTAGGTCATTATTTTCCATCAAACTAAAAATTTGATTCCTAATTACTCTCTCAAAACCTTTTTTTATGTGTGATGTTAGTGCAACTGGTCTATAATTTTTTGCCAAATCTTTACTACCTTCCTTGTGCAGAGGAGCTATATATGCTGATTTAAGTGCTGCTGGTATCCCGCCCTGTATCTAGGCTCTTTTTCTATATTATATTGAGCTCTCATGCTACTGGTACTTTATATTTTTTATGAATATTGAATTCCATGAGTCTGGACCAGGGACTGAGTGCACGGGTATGTTGTCAATTTCTCTTTCAAAGTCTTACAAGTTCATGTTAATACCTGTTATATTATCTGCAGCTTGGATGTCATTCATAAAGAAGCTGTCTGGATCTTCAACTTTCATGTTGTTTATTCGGGTGCTAAACAGTCTCATACTGGCTTTTTATCTTATAATAATAATAATAATAATTTTTATTTAGGTAAGGTACATACATAAAGAGATTTACAAAGTTGTTGGCTTTATAGATAGAGCTAGTACATACAATGCCTAAAGCCACTATTACGCAAAGCGTTTCGGGCAGGAAAAACATTAATGACTACAGCTTAAAACTAATGGGTAAAAAGAAAAGATGTGATGAGTACATATAAAAAATAGAGGTAAAAGAGGGGGGAACATTGTTGAAAAAGCAGCACAAATACAATTACAAAGTATTACAGAAAATTACATTCAAACAGCGTTGATTTGAAAAACAAAAAAAACAAAAAACATACATGGGTTGACAACAGGGGGGTAAGGTGGGTTACATGGAATTTTATTAGGTATAGCTTCGTTTTTAACTTAAACTGGTTGAGAGAGGTACAGTCTTTAACTTTTATAGATATAGCTAGTATATACAATGCCTAAAGCCACTATTACGCAAAGCGTTTCGGGCAGGGAAAAAACACTAAGACTAAAACTTAATACTAATTGAGATTAAAGTATAAATTATGTTGAGAAAAAATAAGAAAAAATGGAAAAAAGGGGTGGGGGGGGGGGAAACATGGCAGAAAAAAAGCAAAAATACAATTTGGTCAAAAAACAGCATTGTTTAAAATAGAAGACATGGGTTGACATTTTGGCGGTGAGGTAGGTTACATTGAGTTAATTAGGTAGTACTTAGTTTTTAACTTAAACTGGTTGGGAGAGGTACATTCTTTAACATAATGGGAAGATCATTCCACATTCGAGGTCCCTTGATTTGTAAAGCATTTCTAGTTTGACTAAGTCGTACTCTTGGAATATCAAATAGGTATTTGTTTCTGGTGTGGTGCTCGTGGTCTTTTATGTGCTAGCCATATGCTGTATTGTGCCTACTAATTTTTGTTAAACTACTATTCAAGCTGTCATTGCAATCAATCTGAGCTACCTATGTGATTTAATATACCTACAATTTTCTCTCATCTTTTATTTTTTTCTTGCTTTGTAACTGTTAGCATTTTTTAAATTTTGCAAGTATTTACCTACTTAAAATTTTCTTAGATTAAGGACCTGCCCGAAACGCTGCGCGTACTAGTGGCTTTACAAGATTGTAATTACTATGCTATGTATCCTCAATCCCAATGTACCTTCTTGTATATATATAAACAAATAAATAATGTATTATGCAAGTACCTAAACTGTAATTACATTAAATTGAGTTTTAGTTTACTTACAGTAAATAAAATTTTCTTCTTTATAGTGTCCGTGGCTCAAAAAAAGAAGGCAGTAGAAGATGTGGAGCTTCAGAAGAGATCCAGAGAGGAGCAACAACATACCATTCAAGAAATGCTGCATTATCTCACATATTACAAGAAGAAGAGAGAGATTTAACCGAACATACTAAAGAGTTATGTGGAATTTCCCTTCATATCTAAGCAAGGTAAGCTAACAGCTTAAATTAAATGTGTTTTACAATTCAGTTCTTCATAAACATTTATCCAGCAGAACTTTAGACTTATATATACTAATTTTATACTTTTATGTCTTGCTATTTATGGCTTTGACAGGTAGACAATTCCATGGTTTTTAATATACTGTGTCATTTACATGTGAACTTTTATCAAAAATTTTCATTATTTATATATTCTAATTTCTTAGTATTTTCAGACAAATTTGTAAATGTCTTAAACTCCATTAAATATTTTATATATTACAGGATCCTAACAAGTACACTATTGAAGAGAAGCACTTATCACCCAAAAATAATAGTGGAATCCTGGCTCTTTTGAAGCAAGGGCTAAAAGTTGTGTACTGACAAGCTGATTACTACTGGCCTCCATTGTCTTGCCTGCACTTTGTTTCCCATCACTCATATCACTCATTCTTACAGGTGTGAGACAGAGAGGGACAAGATCATCCAGAGGAACAACCGCAACAGTGTGGGAAGTGGGCGAAGTGTTACCCGTTACCGCACATCGGCGATCTACAATAGTTTCTCCACAAAGATACAAACCAATGCCGTTCTCTCAAATAGACTATGTGGCTGTTAGAGAAAACGGAAATTTTATGGTAAACATGTTCATACTATCCCCAAGTCGATCGGATAAGAATTGAATTTTTAGAAATATTTGTTCGTCGGACATAAAAATATTGTCTACTCGGGCAGCTTCAAGTGACCCCCGATGGACACGATCTTGTGTCCGCAGGGAGTAAAGTGTTTATTAATAAAACAAAATCGCCCTTCTTGGGTTCAGTCCATCCTGGCTGCTTTAATTTGTTCCGAGCCATAATGTAAACTGACCCAAGTATAGGATGGGTTAGCCCAAGTATCGCGTTTTCAAAAGGGTCGCCCGTGTTGGAAAAGACGAACGCTGAAAGAATATGTTGAAAACATCTTGATAACTGATTAACCAAAATTATTTATTAGTCCAGAAGAAAGACAGAAAACGCGATCTATATGTAAAACCTCTACCAGACAAATATTTTAAGTAAAACCAAAGATATTTGTAGTTGTATAAAAGTGGCAGTTTTCATCGCTCGTCGAGCTCGAAAACCGCAGCATTTATCTCAGAAACCATGCCTATTTCACTCAGATTCACCTTAATAAACGTAAGAGTTTTATATGTCACAAGGAAGACAGATATATAAGCTTCGTTCTAAATACCTTACTATTGGCATATTCAAATTTAAAGCGAAGATACGTGTACTTTTATAATAGCCGAGCTCCGACCCCGGACAGATTGATCGACCTTGAGGTGCTTCCGGGCAACTCTCTCTCAGAACAATGTTTATTTCACGTGAGTTTCGTTAATAAACATATATGTTTTATATGTCTCAAGAAAGGCAGACATATAAGCTTCACTTTAAACACTTTACCATACACATATTTAAAGTTCTAATGAAGATACATGTATTTTAAAAAATTACGGAGCTCCGACCACGTACAGACTGAACGACAGAGCAACTCTCTCTCAGATCAATGTTTATTTCACGTAAATTCGTTAATAAACACAAATGTTTTATATGTCTAAAGCAAGATAGAAATATGAGCTTCATTTTAAATCCATTATAATAGACATATTTATAGCTCACGTGAAGATACATATGTTTTTATAGTGGCGTTCAGTAGCTTTTCGGTCATGGAGTGCAGACGCCTACGCCGATATATTGTATAATTAACAAAGATACGCTAATAAAACCTAAAATCTTATATGCCTCCAGAAAGACCCAGATATGAACATTATTATGATTGCACCAAATGAAATATATCATGTTGGAGGACAAAGATATATCAATTTTAAATTAAGTTTCGACTCCCGCCTGGGCGAGAGAGATGAGGCGACTCTCGCCCAATCTATTGGAGATTTTGTCCACTAAAGACCCAAAGCTACTCAATCCCTCCTAGTATTATTTAAGTTCTCAGTCTCCGTGGTGTATGGGTAAGACACTCGCCTGGCGTTCCGCGAGGCGCTATGTCATGGGTTCGTATCCTGGCCGGGGAGGATTTACTGGGCGCAATTCCTAACTGTAGCCTCTGGTTTAACGCAACAGTAAAATGGTGTACTTGGATGAAAAAACGATTCTTCGCGGCAGGGGATCGTATTCCAGGGACCATAGGATTAAGGACTTGCCCGAAACGCTACGCGTACTAGTGGCTGTACAAGAATGTAACAACTCTTGTATATATCTCAAAAACAAAAAAAAAAAATATATCTCAAAGTAATGAAGTAATATGGTATATTTACTCACTATAATGTGGTGCTGAATGCAGAACACGAGAAAACATATATTTACTCCAAACTAATATAATTTCATTATGAAATAAGTAAATAAGTGGCATCAAAGGAAGTCGACGGTCCAAGCGTCAATGTTGTGGAGCGACTTATCCAAGATATATATTGTTGTTTGGATAGTGTTTGTGGGCATATCCAGTTGTCGCACTTCTCTGCACAAATTATCACCAATTTAAATAATAATGTTAACAAGTAGAATACGTATTTTTAATAAAATCTAACATAACTAGCCAGAAAACATTTAACATTTATTAAAAAATATTTGTTTGGAAGTTAAATCGACTTCATAGGACAATAGTTTTGTTATATATACTCGTTATTCGTTGACATGCGTTCGCTTCTTAAACTACCATGTACTGTACTTATGTAAAATCTCCCATGTCTCTTCGCTCGGCTTAGACTCTGTTACACGTATCTCTGGGAATTCTCATTATCTGCTGATGTAGACCTGACCAAATGTAAAATGTGTCAACAAAATTTATTCGCACACCCTCCGTCACTATGTGATGGAGTGCGAAAAGATACGTGAATTTAGAGACAATTCTATAACCAATGTTCCAGCGATGTGTAAATATTTCATTCAAAATGATCTGCTACCAGAAATTTTACCCAAATATCCCCAGTTTGCTAACTGTAGGTAGTAACTGTGTGATTGTAACCTATCCACCGCTGCCCACTGGATGGGGGGCGGTGTGCAGGACAACATATAAATTTTGACACTAGCTGTCCCCATATGTCAGTTGCTTAATTTAGAACCTGTACTTGAGGTCGAATTCGAACCCATTGTTGATGTGACGACTTATATTGAATTTTGTAACTAGCTCATCAAGATTGTAACTTGTTTAGCTAAATGAATTGTGGGGTTCAGTCCCTGAGCCCATTATGTGCCTCTGTAACCCTTTCCACTACCGCCCACAAGATGGGTATGGGGTGCATAATAAATGAACTAAACTAACTCTCTTCGCTCATTTCACCGAACCATACAGGCTCTGTGATATATTGTTTAATTAATTGAGATTCACAAATAAAGCTTATAATTGTATATGTTATAAAAAAAGGCAGAGTTCTTGGTTGTTCTTCCGATTTTACAGACTCTGTAAATACTGAGACGTGCATGGAGAGAGATGGCAAAGCATTTCATAATGAATGCCATTGGAGCCCACTGCCGTAGAACCACAGAGGGCTAGGGCAGACTGAAGCTCAGAGAGAGAGAAGGGATCATTATAGGGAAGGTGAAGATGAGTACAGAAATTTAAAGGACGAGATTCAAGAATAGGCTTACGAAGAAGGAAGGATTGGGGAAGATGAGAACCAGAACTAACATGAAAAGTGGGAACCCAGTTCGGTCGCGACCTGCAATATGGGTCTGCCACAAGAACACCACAGAGGCGAAGGACCGGCGAGACATCGGGAACGAACTTACGCGGGTAAGTTCGTAATCTTGTGAATACGCTTCCAGACCAGTGGTAAAGGAGGTTTGGACATAACGGTGGATACATAAGACATCCAGCATGCACGTTTAGCCGAACGGATGGTCCTAAGGACCACCGCACTCGCCTTTCAAAACAAAAGAAAAGACTCAAGTTTCTGCCGGCGGCGATGTCTCTTCCAGGCTGCACGCTTACAGCAGACAGCCTGAGTACAGTCCACATTCCACCAGGGAACGCACTTCCGCATTCCCCAAGAGGAAGAGCGAGGAATAGAGTGGAGGGCAGCATCAAAGACAGTGTCATGAAAAAGAACGAGGGCATGAGGGAGAGGCAGAACGGAGAGGTCGGAAATAGTAACATGGAGAGTAAAGAGGCACCAGTCAGCCTCTGCAAACCGCCACTAGGGAGAGAGGAGGGTGAGAAGAGAAAAAACTAACAAGGACAGGAAAATGGTCACTGCTATTTGGTCCTGAGGTCAAGATAGGCCTCAAGATCCTATCCGTGCTCCTTGATCCTTGAGGCCTATCTTGAGGTCAAGATAGGCCTCAAGATAGATAGGCCATGGAAGTCATCAAGGACCCACCACCCAAAATCTAAGGAAAGGGATGACGAGCACAGAGAAAGATCAAGACAGGAAAGGGAGCAAGTCAGAGAGTCCAAATGAGTGGGCTCACCAGAATTAAGAAGGGACAGGGAAGAAGAGAAGAGGAAACGTTCAAGGAGGCGACCCTGGGTGTTTGCCAGCACATCACCCCAAAGGGCATGACGACAATTGAAATCACCCAGCAGGAGCACAGGTTCCGGCAAGAAGTCTAGGAGGTGTTTAAGATCGGGAAGAGAAAGTGAGACAGTGGGGAGGAGATAAATGGAACAAACCACGTACGCACAAAGACACAGGCAGCAGAATAGTGGAGAGGCGAGGAAAAAAGTAAGGGGACGAAGGGAACATCTTTTTTTTTTTTTTTTTTTTTTGAGATATATACAAGAGTTGTTACATTCTTGTACAGCCACTAGTACGCGTAGCGTTTCGGGCAGGTCCCTGGAATACGATTCCCTGCCACGAAGAATCGTTTTTTCATCCAAGTACACATTTTACTGTTGCATTAAACAGAGGCTACAGTTAAGGAATTGCGCCCAGTAAATCCTCCCCGGCCAGGATACGAACCCATGACATAGCGCTCGCGGAACGCCAGGCGAGTGTCTTACCACTACACCACGGATACTGAATCTGAGTGAATCAAGAGAGCAGAAGAGTTATGGGCCCCAGCAACAGCTGGGGAAGGGGGGGGTGAGAGAAAAGAATAGCCACGGAAGCGACCAGGACGAGCACCAAGCATCGGCTCCTGGAGACAAACACAAAGGGGGGCGAAAACTGTGAAATTAGAAGTTGGAGGTCAAGGAAATTGGCGTATTATCCACGGATGTTCCACGGAAGAATAGACATTGGCAAAAAGAGAAAGGATAGCAACAGAGATCAAAGAAGAAACAAAGGTGAAAAGGGAATACAGCACGTGAAAAAAGCACAGGGTCAGGATCAGCGAAGTCAGGGTTAGGGAGCATGGGTAAAATGAGTAAAGAAGGAGGGAAAGAAGTTGGAGGACAGACCACAGGTGGACGAACAGGAGGAGGAAAAGGAAGAGGAGGAGGAGGAGGGGCAGAAAGAGGGAAGCGCACCTCAGCAAGGGGCAGTATCCGAGACGGAACTGGGGGCTAAACAAACCCCCACAGTAGGAACAGGGAGCTCCACCACCGAAGCAGGAGGGGAAGGAACGAAAGAATCAGAGATAGGGGGTTGAGAAGAAAGTGAAGCCTTCTTACCTACCGGGAAGGAGGAAGGAGAGGAGCCAGGCTTCCGCTTCTAAAATAAATAAATAAATAAATATGTTTATTCAGGTAAGGTACATACATACAAGTGATGTTACATTAATGGATTGATATATAGATAGAGCTAGTACATACAATGCCTAAAGCCACTATTACGCAATGCGTTTCGGGCAAGAAAAACATTAATATCTAGAACTTAATACTAATTGAGCATAAAGAATAAAAAGTGTTGAAAACAAATACAAATAAAGATAAAAAAAAGGGGGAACATGACTGAAAAAGCAGCACAAATACAATAGGTTGACAAACAGTGTTGATTAAAAAAAAAATAATAATAATAAAATAACAGACATGGGTTGACAATAAAGGAGTGAGGTGGGTTACAGGGAATTTATTAGGTAGTGTTTAGTTTTTATCTTAAACTGGTTGAGAGAGGTACAGTCTTTAACATGGTTGGGAAGGTCATTCCACATTCTGGGTCCCTTGATTTGTAGAGCATTTCTAGTTTGATTAAGTCGTACTCTAGGAATATCAAAACTGTATTTATTCCTGGTGTGGTGCTCATGGGTTCTGTTACAACCTTCAATGAAGCTTTTGAGGTCAGGATTGGCATTACAGTTCAGCGTTTTATATATGTATAATACACAATAGAGAATGTGCAGTGACTTAATATCTAACATATTCAGAGATTTGAGTAAGGGTACCGAGTGATGTCTGGGGCCAGAGTTGGATATTGTCCTAATAGCAGCTTTGTGTTGGGTAATAAGAGGACGTAAATGATTTTGGGTAGTAGAACCCCAAGCACAAATACCATAGTTGAGGTATGGATAGATGAGGGAGTAATAGAGAGTAACCAGGGCAGGGCGGGGTACATAATATCTGATCTTGGAAAGAATGCCAACAGTTTTTGAAACTTTTTTTGATATATTTAGAATGTGACCCTGGAAATTCAGCTTGTGGTCGATAAGAACGCCAAGGAATTTGCCATCTAATTTGTTACAAATTTGGGTATTGTTTATTTTGAGATTTATCTGATTAGAGGATTTATTGCCAAACAGAATATAAAACGTTTTGTCAATGTTAAGGGTGAGTTTGTTGGCAGTTAGCCAAAGATGGACTTTCTCTAGCTCAGTATTTACTGTGGCATTTAGAGCAAGGGGGTCAGGACTGGAGTAAATGAAGGTTGTGTCGTCAGCAAATAGAATTGGTTTGAGGTGTTGGGAGGCATTTGGAAGGTCATTAATGTAGATGAGAAAGAGGAGAGGGCCAAGTATGCTGCCCTGAGGAACACCAATGTTGATGGGTAGGGTGGGAGAAATTGTATTATTCACAGAAACATACTGGAGCCTGTCAGTAAGATAAGATTTGAGGTATTGCAGGGAGTGTCCTCTGACTCCATAATGATGTAATTTAAGAAGAAGGTTTTGATGGTTGACAGTGTCAAAAGCCTTACGCAGGTCCACAAATAACCCAACAGGAAACTCCTTTTTATCAAGAGCTGCGTGAATTAAGTTAATCATACTAATAAGTGCATCGTTAGTGCTTTTTTTGGGTCTGAAGCCATATTGACAAGAGCTAAGTATATTGTGTTTGGCTAGAAAAGAGTAAAGCTGCTTGTAGATTAGCTTTTCGAATATTTTTGACAAGTTAGGCAGGATTGATATAGGTCTGTAGTTGTTAACATCAGTGAGATCACCACATTTGTAGACAGGGGTTACTCTTGCTCTTTTTAGAATGTCAGGAAAGGTTTGGAGTTCAAGTGACTTGTTGAAGAGCAATGCAATAGCAGGGGCTAGAGATCTGGAGGCTTTTTTGTAAATTAAAGTGGGTATCTCCTCGAGGGCACTAGACTTGGTTTTAAGGGAAAGGATTATTTCATTGACATCAGTGGAACTAGTAGGCTTTAGGTACAGAGACTGTGGATAGTTACCTGTAAGATAGTCCTTAACATCAGTACAGGAAGATGGAATATCATTTGCAAGGGATGACCCAATGGAAGAGAAGAACCTATTGAACTCAATAGCAGAATCAGAGGCTGAAAGCTGACCAACGTTATTGGAAAGGAGTGTTGGTTTGTTATTTAAAATCTTCTTTGATCCCAATATTTGTGAAATTGTGCTCCAAGTTTTTTTAATGTTGCTCTTTATTTGGGTAAATTTATCTTCATAGTATTTAGTTTTGGCTCGTCTAATTATTTTAGATAGCAATAACGAGTAATTCTTTGAGAATTCTTTGGAGACTGTTCCTAGCCTATACTTCTTCTCAAGGTCGTGTTTTTTTTAATGGATTTAAGTATTCCCTTTGTAAGCCAAGGATTGTTAAGTCTGACTCAAATTTTAAGTCTGACTCAAAGAGACAGGTTTCCCAGCAGCAATGTACTGGGCAACAGACTCCAGCATCTCAAAAGGAGAAGAAGAGCGCGAGGGAACAACATGACCACCAGGAGAGCGATGGACATCGGCCCGCACTGTCAGGTGGCATGGTGAGCCAAGAGACGGAGGAGAATGACGGGAAGGAAGACCAGAAGGAGAGGAGAAAGAAGACACAGGAGACATGACAGACTGGGTAGAAAGAAGGGATACCCTTGACAGAGAACCAGAAGGGGGGGGGGGACCCTCTGGGACAGAACGGAGGGAAACAGGGGAGGTGGTGGTGGGTGTGTCCGGGTCTAAGGCTTGGAAACGGTTGTGAGACTGAGTAAGGTGGGAAGGACGAGGAGAGGAAGAACGCACCACGCGAGCATAAGACACGCCAGTGAAAGAGGGGAGACAATGAACTTAGCGCCGAACCTCAGGAAAAGACAAGTGGTCCCGGTGCTTCAAGTTGAGGACAGCCGCCTCAAGTTTGTAATATATACACGTGCGGGAGAAGGTAGGGTTGGCCTCATCGCAATTGAGGCAGCGGACCTAGGGAGAAGTGCACTCCAGCTTAGAGTGACCCTCGCCTCCACACATGAGACAGAGACAG
This sequence comes from Procambarus clarkii, assembly GCF_040958095.1. Taxonomy (NCBI): domain Eukaryota; kingdom Metazoa; phylum Arthropoda; class Malacostraca; order Decapoda; family Cambaridae; genus Procambarus; species Procambarus clarkii. Next base: position 41,181,141 of record NC_091184.1, read on the forward strand.
GACTAGAGCATTTGAGGGCACCATGCCCAAACCTCCAGCACTTTTTGCAGAGCCGAGGATATGGAATATACTCCTGAATGGAGCATCTGGCACCAGCAAGAATGACAGAGGGCGGAAGGGTCCTACCATCAAAGTTATTCTTCACAACCCGAAGGGGCAGACGACGATAACCATGAGGGGGATGAGTAAACGTATCCACCTGGAGGACAGAATGACCCTGGGCCTTGAGGATATGCTTGATATCCTCGAGGTCTTTTCAGTCTTTTAGATTCCTAACACCAGTCGCAACTGGTGTGAGAGGAGAACAGTGCCAACACTGGCATTTACCCGAGCGCTCTTTGTGACCCGAACAGGGGTCTCGCCAAGGCAGGATAAGGCGGCAAAGCGGGTGGCTGCATCCTGAGAAGCAGCAATGACACAGGTACCAATACGGGTGGGGTTGAAGGTAACTGAGGCATCTACGGAATCTACAAGATGCCTATGAAGGGAAAAATTGTCAGGAGTTGAATGTAAAGGATGGAGGTCAAAGTACTTAGTCCATGAAGCAGGACCAAACAAAGCATTGTACAAATTAGTATGGGAAGGGAGCATACGAGAGTAGCCGTGGCGGGGACGGCGATGAGAACCTTTAAAGAGAGGAAGGGTCAAAAGGCG
>NC_091184.1:41182294-41326650 GCF_040958095.1 Procambarus clarkii
CACCAGTATAGATAGTTTAGTGCATTTATTATGCACCCCATACCCATCTTGTGGGCGGTTATCTTGAGGTTATCTTGAGATGATTTCGGGGCTTTTTAGTGTCCCCGCGGCCCGGTCCTCGACCAGGCCTCCACCCCCAGGAAGCAGCCCGTGACAGCTGACTAACACCCAGGTACCTATTTTACTGCTAGGTAACAGGGGCATAGGGTGAAAGAAACTCTGCCCATTGTTTCTCGCCGGCGCCTGGGATTGAACCCAGGACCACAGGATCACAAATCCAGCGTGCTGTCCGCTCGGCCGACCGGCTCCCTGGACCGACCGGCGGTAGTGGAAAGGGTTACAGAGGCACATAATGGGCTCAGGGACTGAACCCCCACAATTCATTTAGCTAAGCAAGTTACAATCTTAATGAGCTAGTTACAAAATTCAATGCACATAGTCACAACATCAATGGGTTCGAGATCGACCACAAGTACAGTTTCTAAATTAAGCAACTGACATGTGGAGAGCTAGTGTCACAATTGATGTTTGTCCTGCACACCGCCCCCCATCCAGTGGGCAGCGGTGGATAGGTTACAATCACTTAGTTACTACCTACAGTTAGCAAACTGGGGATTTTAGGCTAAGATTTCTGGTAGTAGATCATATAAATGAAATATTTACACACATCTGGAGCATCTGTTATTGAATTATCTCTGAATTCACGTATCTTTACGCACTCCATCACATAGTGATGGAGGGTGGTTATCTTGAGAGGGCCCGGTCCTCGACCAGGCCTCCACCCCCAGGAAGCAGCCCGTAGCAGCTGTCTAACTCCCAGGTACCTATTTACTACTAGGTAACAGGGCCGGGTGAAAGAAACATTTTGCCCATTTGTTTCTGCCTCCACCGGGGGTCGAACCCGGAACCTCAGGACTATGAATCCGAAGTGCTGTCCATCCAGCTGTTAGACGCCCCGCTGCGAATGTGCGAATACTTTTGTTGACACAGTTTACATTTGGTCAGGTCTACATCAGCAGGTAATGAAAATTCCCAGAGATACTTGTAACCGAATCTAAGCCGAGAAGTAGTAACATCTAGAAGTCTGCTGATTTTATTTAATGATCCATAGATGTGTGGCTCCTCTTGCATGATAGTATGATGATAGATGGAATTACTGGTGTCAATTTCACTTTGCCTCAGATCTACAAGATTTTGTTGAAGTTCTCGGTGTACTGCTGCTCTCAGATTGCTCATTGACAATCCAAAGTTATACTTAATTTCTCCTTTCAAGGCAGATTCTTTGGCTAACTCATCAGCTCTATCATGCATTCGGAGGCCAACATGAGATGGAGACCACATGAAATGGACTCTGTTACCATCATTAATAATTTTGTAGTATTTGTGTCTAGCTTCAGACACGAGCATGTTACAGTTACGTCTTAAAGAGTTGAGAGAAATTAAAGATGATAAAGAGTCACTTACAATTAATGTATCAAATTTGGAGACTTGTACACATTACAGTGCAAGAAGCGAGACAAATAATTCGGTCTGAAGGGTAGAGGCCCAGTTGTTTATACGGACTCCACACTCAAAATATAAGCCATCGCCCATTGTCAGGACAACTGCACTTCCAGCTGCAACTGTGGGGCGGTGTAGGGAACCATCAGTGTATATGACTTGAGAGAGAATGCTCTGTGGACAAAGTATCAATATGGCTTAAGCGTTGAATTTTGCCTCAAGACGAAGCTCTTGAAATAAATTAACTCAAGAAATAAATATCTCTGATATTCCTAGCATCAGACTAAATCTGTGCAAACACTCGATGCAAATAAAGGTACTCTATGGAACTCGCTCTCTAATGAATTAAAAAATTGTCCAACTTATGCCTTATTCAAAAGTATAACCAAAAAGTACGTAATTGCATCATCATAGTTTCTTACCTTGTACTTCAAACTCGCACTTATCTTGTGCTACCCACTAATCCCCAATATTATTACTTGTACTTAAGACATGCAACTTCACCAGTGTAATAATTTACATTAATTGATATTGTAGTTATTATGTTGAACTCAAATTTTGCTTCATTGTACCTATTAACACTCTTGCCTTATTAGTTAGATTAAAGACCTGCGGGAAACGCAATGCGTGTTAGTGGGTTTGCAAGAATGTAAGAACACCAGTGTTATGTAATCGCAAAAATCCAAGGGAATATTCTTGTCTATAAATAAATAAGTAAATATATCTTCAATCTGAATTCGTACCTTAATGATTAATAGTGTGGAATACAAAATTATTGTAAACAATTGACAAACATCTTAAAAATCAATGATATGACTATATACAGTATGCTAAAAAAAGCCTCAATAACTCTGCAAAGAAATGTGCATTCACTCCCAAACAACAATTAAGCTTTTATCTCTTGTCACTGGTGCTCCTTTCTAAGGCATTTTGACATCTTAACACTCAAAACTAGATGTAATAGTTCAGTAGTCATATGGGCAGGACAGTAGGAGGCTACCAGTAGACCTACCGGACCCACACCACCTCCCGCTGGAGGAAGGGGCTACCAGTAGACCTCCCGGACCCACACCACCTCCCGCTGGAGGAAGGGGCTACCAGTAGACCTCCCGGACCCACACCACCTCCCGCTGGAGGAAGGGGCTACCAGTAGACCTCCCGGACCCACACCACCTCCCGCTGGAGGAAGGGGCTACCAGTTGACCTCCCGGGCCCACACCACCTCCCGCTGGAGGACGGGGGCTACCAGTTGACCTCCCGATCCCACACCACCTCCCGCTGGAGGACGGGGGCTACCAGTTGACCTCCCCTGCCCATCTTATAAACCTCCTCCACCTCTTGCCACCATCCATGATTACTTCGGGAATGGACCAGTTGGAAGTCTTGACACTTGAGCAGCATGAAGTAGGGCCAGAACACCTGTTGTCTGCTAGTCTGGCTCAGGTCACCTGTTTAATATTAAAGCAATTGTGTTTGTATTACTAAAAATCTTATTATAACTAAGAAAACTAAATATTTATAACAAATTAGGCAGACAAGGGCATAAAACAACAGTAAGAGAGAATGTGATCAGGTCGAGGGGATGTGAATTGCCATATAAAATAATAAGAAGACGTGTGAGAAACTCAAGAGATTTCAAGGTTGGTGATGAAAGGTCGGCACTATAGATAAGGTGAAAACAGTCTGGTTGAACAAAATTCGGCTAAGTAAATAGAACCAGACTTATATTACCATTGCTGCACATGTACTGTCATCCAAGAACTAAAATTTGTAATAAAACACTCCAGATAGATCTCTCAGAATTCTGGAAAAGGCACAGTCCTAATATTCCAAAAAAGAGGACTGACAGGAGACACACTAAATTATCCACCAGTCTCAATGACGAGTATTTCGTGTATAATAATGGAGAATGTAATTATGATGAGAATAATGGAGCACTTAGCGGGGATGAACGTTCCAGTGAGAGGGATGTATGGATTTAAAAGGGAAGAGTCATTCCTGATATACTTGAACGAGTTCTATGACAAGGTTACTAAAATACAGTAGGAAAAAGAAGGTTGGATAGGTTGTATCTTCCTAGATTAAAAAAACTGATAAGGGTTCCTCTTAAAATGCTGGTGTACAAGATAGATAAAGAAGCTGGCAAGACTGGGTAAGCGAGTAGTGAAGGACAAGACGGTCTGACAGGTGGTGTCGTGGTGCAGAAATGTGACAGGTGGGGTCCCCCATGGTTCGGTTTAACAATGACTGCTGTTCTTAATTTTTGCGAATAACTTACCTGAGGGAGTGAGCTCGTACATATCGATGTTTGCAGACAACACAATAATGAGGAATGTAAAAACGAGAAGAATATAAAAATTTACAGGAAGACCTTGACAAACTCCAGGAGTGGTCAGACAAATGGCTGACAAGAGTTCAATCCCAACAAGTGTAAGATAAACTAAACTATAAAGGGAAGACAACTTCATGAAATGAAGAGACAAAATGATTTGGGAGTGGATATAACTTCATCACTAAGACTAGAGGCACAAATAAACAGGATAACATCAGCAGCATATGAGACACTGGAAACATTAGAACATAATTTAAAACCTAAATAAGGACTCTTTCAAGATAATCTATGCAGCCTCTGTTAGATCATCACTTCAGTATGCAGCACCGGTCTGGGATCCTCGCCTTGTGAAACACAAAGCCAAAACTAAAAAAATACAGAGGTTTGCAACAAGATTAGTGCCAGAACAAATGGAGCAGATAAAGGGAACTAAACGTCAAAGCCTTTAAAAGGAGAGAAAACAAGATTATTATAGTTGCAGTTTGTCTGAGGTCTCAAGGTCGTGACCTTGATCGTGCGCTCAAACGCCCATCAGCTACCACGGCTGTTCATGGTAGGTTGTAGTGAATGTTGGATTACATGAGAGTCGGGTCTAGTAACACTGGCAATGAGAATATATGTTAAAGACGGAGACTATGTCACTGATGTACGTTCATTCTGGGGGAACAATTCTTGTAAAGCCAAATGAAAAATATAAATCTTAATATATCTGGCCGCTGATGCAGTGGTCAGAGTACCAGTGCTGTTCATGGGGGAGACCCTCGCTGATCTGGCTTCAAATCCTGAGGGGGTCATAGTGTGATATATATATATATATATATATATATATATATATATATATATATATATATATATATATATATATATATATATGTTGTACCTAGTAGCCAGAACGTCGTACTCGGCCTGCTATGCAAGGCCCGATTTGCCTAATAAGCCAAGTTTTCCTTAATTAATATATTTTCTCTAATTTTTTTCTTATGAAATGATAAAGCTACCCATTTCATTATGTATGAGGTCAATTTTTTTTTATTAGAGTTAAAATTAACGTAGATATATGACCGAACCTAAACAACCCTACCTAACTTAACCTAACCTATCTTTATAGGTTAGGTTAGGTTAGGTAGCCAAAAAAATAGGTTAGGTTAGGGTAGGTAGGTTAGGTAGTCGAAAAATAATAAGTTCATGAAAACTTGGCTTATTAGGCAAATCAGGCCTTGCATAGTAGACTGAGAAGTGCGTTCTGGCTACTAGGTACGACATATATATATATATATATATATATATATATATATATATATATATATATATATATATATATATATATATATGTATATATATATATATATATATATATATATATATATATATATATATATATACATATATTATATATATATATATATATATATATATACATATATTATATATATATACATATATTATATATATACATATATATATACATATATATATACATATATATATATACATATATATATATATATATATATATATATATATATATATATATATATATATATATATATATATATATATATATATATATATATATATATATATATATATATATATATATTGTGTGTGTATGTGAATAAATATAAATAAATAAATACAAAAATATATTGAGATTATTGCATGAAAGCGTTTTTGTGGACAAAGTAAATGAATTAATATATTTACACTTGAAATTTATATCATTCCTTTAATCTATAATTATACTGGATCCACAATAGAAATTTACTTTAAACTATTATTATTATTATTTTTTCTCAAAAAATCTAACCTTTGAAAAAGTCATCATGAACTTCCATAGCGATCTGCTTGATGTTCCTGAGGACGTGTGGAGAGTTAAGGAGCATATCCTGCAGGAAGTCCACCTCCGACAGCTCCACGTCCAGCTTCACGTAGTCGATCACCTGACCCGCGAGTCCCAGCTAGTTCACCAAGTTCTCGAAGCGGTCCACCTGAGGAAAATTAAGATTGATTGATTGATGCTTTCATTATTATGCACCCCATACCCATCCCATGGACGGTGGTGGAAAGGGTTACAGAGGCACATAATGGGTTCAGGAACTGAACCCCATCGTTCGATAGGCTAACCAAGTGACAATCTTGTGAAGCTAGGCTCACAACAGTCACTATACAAGGCACTTTACATATATGGTGAGTCACACAGTTACTAGTCTTGCTTCACACCCATCCAACTGGGCGGCAGCTTTACAGTCATGTGCATGTATCACCTACGGTAAGCAAATTTTGGATACTTCACTAAGATTGTAGGCAGTACATACTTTACTGCACTTTACCTGAATAAACATTTATTTATTATTTATTTATACTTATGAAGGAAGCACTTATACATTTATTGGACTCCATTGATGGTGTTATCTCTGAATTCTGCAATTTTTTCACATTCCATTATATAATGACGCAAAGTATGCGAGTAGTTCTGCTGACAGAGTTTACATTTAGTCAAGTCTACATCTATATATGTTACAAACTCCCAGAGGTACTTGTAGTCGAGACTAAGCCTAGCAGTGGAAACATCTAGAAGTCTACTAACCTTATTGGTTAGTAGAGGTAGAGGAATTGGTTAGTATGGAAACCACACCCCATAGGTGTGCGTTTCTTCCTGCATAATAGAACAACGATAGATGGATGGAGCAACTGGTGTGAAAATTATTTTGCCTCAAGTCTACGAGATTTCGTTGATGTTCCAGAATATTACTGCCCGCAGGCTGCTCAAAGGCAGCCCAAGTTGGTAATCAATTCCCTCTTTACGAGCAAAAGTCTTGTCCAACTCATCAGTTTTATCGTGCATTCGGAGACCAATATGGGAAGGAAACCACAGGAGACAAACTCTGACTCCATCATTGATTATTTCACCATATCTGTGTCTAGCTTCAGAGATAAGCATGTCATATGCCTTGGGGAACTCAGGGGAGTCAAGGATGACAAGAAGTCACTTACAATTAACGTGTCAACTTTGGATTCATATACGCGCTCGAGTACAAGGATTATGACAACCAATTCTGTTTGAAGAGTGAAGGCCAATACGCGCTCCACACTCATTGGAGATGGAACCATCTCTCGTTGTCACAACAACTGCACTTCCAGCTGCATCATGCGACTGTTGCAAGGATCCATCAGTGTAAATAATCTGGGAAAGGGAGCGCTCTCTGACTAAAGCATCAATTTGGCTTAAGGCATTGTACTTTGCTTCTTGTTGAAGCAAGGCCTGTTCTTTAATCAGTTTCTTGGGTGAGAAAGTAGGGATAGTGATTTGGAAAGAGGTGATCTCCCACGGGGCAGGAAAGTGTCGTTGTTGTTTCTCTTGGTAGAGGTGATGAATATTATACATTCAGAGCACAGTACCATTCTGAGCACTGTCAGCATCCCTCCATTTGGAGAGATGCTGACCTTCAAAAAAAAAAAAAACTTGGAGGACTAACCCACACTAACTTCAGGGGTTGAGATAGGTTAACCTAAGCATTTTGAAACCAATTAAAACATTAATTTCTGTGATACGATCACTTACACATGAAATATTCAGTTCCTTCCTTTTGTTTAGTAATTTAGTTGTACGGGGGCATCCGAGGATAATCCTCATGGCTTCGTTTTTCATCTTTCCCAGCTCTCCAAATCATTCTCTCAGGCACTAGAGCAAACATGGGTGCAGCATAATCGATCAGAGATCTAATATATGAGAGATACATCATCATGTTGCCAATTCTCACGTTTGCGCCTAGCTCATCAAGATTGTAACTTGCTTAGCTAAACGAATTGTGGGGTTCAATCCTGAGTCCATTATGTGCCTCTGTAACCCTTTCCACTACCGCCCACAAGATAGGTATGGGGTGCATAATAAATGAACTTAACTAAACTGCACCATAGCTTGGATGGTAGCCTGCCACAGCCTTAAGAGCACGGAGTTTCTTTCTACATTGGCGACCCAGTCTGGCTACAACATTGCGGTATAGTGGAACTTCAAGACCAAGGTATTTGTATCTGGTTACATAGTCGAGCAGAGAGCCTTCATGCAACTGCATTTTGCGAACGGCCCTACGTCGTCTGGGTGGGCGTCAGTTCAGGATCTCTGTTTTCTCTACTGAGATGACCAAGCCTAGTTCCTGACATGTGTGCAACACAGAGTTCAGAACAATTTGGGTGTTGGTATACCCATTGGTGTGGATTAGTATATCATCCGCACAGCTAATGATGTGTTCGCTGGGCCTTCTAGTTTCTAAGTTTAGAAGTGCATTGAGTAACACATTGAACAGAATAGGACTGAGGACACCTCCCTGTGGAGTGCCAAGTTCAAAATTTCTTGTTATACTCCTATGCCCTTGGAACAGTACAGATGACTTCCTGTTGGATAGATAGCCTCTTATCCACCGTAGAAGCCATCCTCCAACATTCATTTTAGCAAGTTCGCTCAGAATGACGTGTTGGTTAGCAATGTCAAAGGCTGACTTAAGATCTAGGAAAGTGGTATATGACCTATCAGTATGCAGGGTGAGGAATGTGGTAATACAGTGATGTACACTCTTTCCATGCGTAAAGCCATATATCTGGGGAGACAACATGTTACTAGTTCTGTAAAGGAGACGGTTGAGAACCATCCTCTCAAGACACTTAAGAGACAACTCGTGAGGGAGATTGGGCGAAAAGCACTCTGCTGATTAGGTTTAGGAATGGGAATAATAAAGCTGTTGGTCCGTGACTTTGGAAGCTCCCCAGTTACATAGCTTATATTATACAATTCAAGCAAGGGATTCCCTGGAACTAGCAGAAGCATACGCAGCAGGCCGTAAGTAACTCCATCCTCCCCGGGTGATGTAGCTTTGACTTTATGTAGAGCAGAGTCTAGTTCGTATTCAGTAAAAAGCCTGTCACAGTCATCCTCTTGATGAAGCATGAAGTCAAGGAGCCTTGCCCTATCAGCATAGCTATTATTTAATTCATTCTGTGTGAGTAGAGGAAGACTGTCAAAGCTGGAAGTTGTGGCCCAAGCATCAACAAGCTCATTTGCTCTGTGCAGAGGATTAGGGTGTGAGATCTCTGCAGCATTATTCGCTATGATCTTGTTGATATCCTTCCATGCCCGACTTAGTGGCGTGTGAGAATTGAGACCACTAACAAGTTTCCCAGTCTGTCTGCCTCAGTTCTACCATTCGTTTCCTGGCCTCAGCCAGAGCCGTTTGAAAGAGCCTAAGCATTTCAGCAGTGCGGGTACTTCTATAAGCTAGTCCAATTCTTCTGGCAGTGGGTTTTAATGAATGTAATTTGGAACCATTATAATAGGCATAATTATTATGACCAATGTAATTTGGGTTACGTGGCCTAGACGATGGATCAAGTGATTCCATAGACTGTTCGATAGTACCTGTGAATTCATTATTAAAATCTTCAACTGATGAAGGCTCAAAGGAACTGCACCATTCTGCCACATAAGCAACAAAATTGTCTCGTTGATCGATGGGCACAGCCAGTCTCTTCCGCTTGAACATTCCGCCGGGGAGGATAGAGCTTCTAATGCTTACAGTGGCTAATATGGGCAGATGATCAGACGCCATATCTGGCACTATTGACGAGGCGCACACGGTGTGGGAGACGTTGACACCGGGACATAGATCAAGAATACCCCCGTAGATATGCGTCGGTTCAAGGTCACCCACAATCTGTGCATCATCGTGACTTTTTAATAGTGACAAGAGTTGGTTGCCGTTACGATTATTTAACGGCGAATTACCAATATTCCTATGCCTAGCATTATAATCACCTATAATGATGGAAGGCTCAGTCTGTATACAGATAGGAAGGTCAGTATAATTAAACTTATCACTTGGAGATTACAGGTTAAAGATAATGAGGGCAGAGTTCCCCACGTAGATCTTCACACCATGATATTGAAGCCCTTCAGTTGACTTGGCTGGGAGTGACTGGTGAGGAAGGGACTTCTTAACATACAAAATACTAGAGTGATTGGATTTAAAGTTATAGACAACAAAGGAGGGTAATTTAGGAGGTGTGGAACTGGTGAGAACTCTGCACTCCTGAAGGCAGACGACATCAATGGGCTCGCAGTCATCACTTTGTGGTGGAGATCAGGAAGCCTTTTCCTGAGTGATGCTATGTTCCAACTGAGGATACGAAGCACCGTTGTATGAGGGGAGTTTGTGGAGGGATAAATACTGTACTCCAGGTCACTGTACTCACCATGTTCGTCGCTATGACAGCGACAGCACTGTCGTACTTCCTTCAGTTTCTGCTCTTTACCTGTCAACATATCCGCTTCATGCTGTCGGCGAATCTCTTCTAACTCAAGTACCCGAGTTTGCTGTAGTTCCGAATCTATTTGTTGTGGGGGAGGCTGCTGCTTTTAGAATTAAGAGATGGTGAATCATTCGGGAGTTTTTCTGAATGATTTCGTGGAAATAGTCGACAATATTTCGTGGCAGCAAATATGTTAGCATGTAGTGGTGGTGGGAGGAGGATGGCAGGGTGAGACATGCCGCCACAGCGACCAAGCTTAGGGTAGTAGGATGAGACACGGCGCCACAGCGACCAAGCTTAGGGTTGTAGGATGAGACACGGCGCCACAGCGACCAAGCTTAGGGTAGTAGGATGAGACACGGCGCCACAGCGACCAAGCTTAGGGTTGTAGCATGAGACACGGCGCCACAGCGACCAAGCTTAGGGTTGTAGGATGAGACACGGCGCCACAGCGACCAAGCTTAGGGTTGTAGGATGAGACACGGCGCCACAGCGACCAAGCTTAGGGTTGTAGGATGAGACACGGCGCCACAGCGACCAAGCTTAGGGTTGTAGGATGAGACACGGCGCCACAGCGACCAAGTTTAGGGTTGTAGGATGAGACACGGCGCCACAGCGACCAAGCTTAGGGTTGTAGGATGAGACACGGCGCCACAGCGACCAAGCTTAGGGTTGTAGGATGAGACACAGCGCCACAGCGACCAAGCTTAGGGTTGTAGGATGAGACACGGCGCCACAGCGACCAAGCTTAGGGTGGCAGGGTGAGACATGGCGCCATGGCTTCTACCAAATTAATAACATTACCCTGTAGCAGATTTATGAAAAAAGGGCATTGGAGTCAAAATCCACAATTCACTAAAAGTTACACAACAGGCTGAAACATTAATAAAAAAAAAATAACCAAACCCAAGGAATAATTAAGCATACAGTACTTTTAACTTTAAGGGGAAAAAAGTAGTGATTCAACTGTATGTGTTGTGCCCCTACTTTACGTTGTGCTACCTACTGCCCCCAACCCGTTCTCGCAAATTTAATAAGTCAATATTGACTTATTAAATATGTGCATATGTGACATACTTAACATAATAGATACCCTTAAAAAGATTCATAGAAAACACCGACCTTACCTAACCTTGTTAGTATCTTAAGATAAGCATCTTATTGCTTCGTAATTACAATTATTACCTAACCTATAATACTCTCTATTACTCCCTCATCTATCCATATCTCAACTATGGTATTTGTGCTTGGGGTTCTACTACCCAAAATCATTTACGTCCTCTAATTACTCAACACAAAGCTGCTATTAGGACAATATCCAACTCTGGCCCCAGACATCACTCGGTACCCCTACTCAAATCTCTGAATATGTTAGACATTAAGTCACTGCACATTCTCTCATGTGTATTATACATATATAAAACGCTGAACTGTAATGCCAATCCTGACCTCAAAAGCTTCATAGAAGGTTGTAACAGAACCCATGAGCACCACACCAGAAATAAATAGTTTTGATAATCCTAGAGTACGACTTAATCAAACTAGAAATGCTCTACAAATCAAGGGACCCAGAATGTGGAATGACCTTCCCAACCATATTAAAGACTGTACCTCTCTCAACCAGTTTAAGATAAAAACGAAGCAATACCTAATAAATTCCCTGTAACCTACCTTACCCCTCTATTGTCAACCAATGTCTGTTTTTTTTTTAAATGGCGCTGTTTGTCGACAGAATTGTATTTGTGCTGCTTTTTCAGCCATGTTCCCCCCCTTTTTATCTCTTTTTTTTTATTTGTTCTCAATTCATTTTATTCTTTATGCTCAAATAGTATTAAGCTTTAGTCATTTAAGTTTTTCATGCCCGAAACGCTTTGCGTAATAGTGGCTTTAGGCATTGCATGTATTAGCCCTATCTATAAATCCATCACTCTTTGTAAAATCTCTTGTATGTATGTACCTGTTACGGCCCTATTGGGACACAACCGGGTTCTTTTCTGATGGTATTAGAGTTTGGGTATCCCAGGTTAGTAGAGGCTTTCAAGGGGTGTGTTCCGTAATGCAAGGTAAATTAAAAGGGGAGGGATACAAATGTTCTGATTTATATATATATTCACCACCACCATAAATAAATATATAACAGTTGCACACGGGGGTTATTACTACACGATTATGTACAAGGTTGTCTTCCTCCGAAGACACTGGATGCTCCACGGTGCGCACTTTGGATAGCCCTGGTTCTTTCTTCCGTGGCCCCCGATGAATCCTCTATGATTCTCTTGGTGAATCAACCCTGGCCACAGGCCAGCCAAATCACAGTCCCACTGGGTGCTCCGTCGTGGAGGCCTTCAACCACAATCCAGCCTGTAGCTGGCAGGTACTGATCAGCTCCGCTTTGTAGGCCACTCCACAACCGATACTAGGGTTGCGAGCCCTAGGCAGGAGCCTCGTGTGATCCCGCTGATCACTCTCCTCACTAAGCACCACAGTGGCTAGTCTCTTCCACCAGCCAGCCCCGGATAAGGCGATTCCTGATACTGCCACGTCACAGGCAGGCTATTACTCTCATACAGAGTTCGTCTGGGGGTGACTCACAGCTTCTTCAGCAGACTCGTGAAGAGACCTTGGTTGCCTTGGGTAGACTGATCCATCGTCCAATACAGCAGTCCCAGGTCGACTCTGCAATCAGACACGTCATTAATACTGTCACGCTCTAGGGAACCTCACTTACAGGCTTAGACACAAATGTCCACCTCTCCACTCCATAGATGGCGTTGCTGTCTAAGCGCCACCTCACCAGAGGTCAGCAGCGGCTACGTTATGAGCTGATTAAGATGGGAATCCAGCTCCTGTGGCTGGTATATCCCGTCCTCGCTAGATGGCGTTGTCCATTTGGAGTTGGTTTCGGGATCAGACTCACAGATGGCGTTGTCGTGACTGCTCTGTGCTACGACGCTGGACTCGGGTCCGTAACAGTACCTTACCTAAATAAACATTTGATTTGATTTGATTTGACTTTGATTATTGTATCCAAGCATGGAGACCTTATCTTCAGAAGGACATAGCTGCTGTAGAGAAAGTACAACACCAGGTGACAAGGGTTAAAATACTGGGCAGCATCATCAACTACATGATTCACTGTTCACCGCAGGGTATCCAGTGGTAACTGGAGACCTGTGATAGAATCCTGGGCAGAGTGGGTTGACTGGACATGATCTCTTCACTGTTCACTCCAGTGTGAATTAGCAGCTCATGTTCTGTAAAAACCTGTAAGGTTAGGCTTTTAAAATGAACTTACTCTGAAGGGAATAGTCAGAGGACTTCTGTTCATGTACTGTATTCTAAAGTTAAAAAAAAAAAAATAGCGTATCTAGTGTAGTGTTGTTACGGCCCTCTCGGGTCGCAATCGGGTTCTTTCTCTGATGTTGTTAGAGGTAGGGTATCCGGCCCCAAGCTAGTAGTGGCTTTCAAGGGATGTGATCCGTAACGCAAGTAAATTAAAGGGGAAGGGAAATAAAGGCAAAAACTTAATAATATAATTATTACCGTCACCATAAATAATATATAAAAGGTTACACAGGGGGGGGAGGGGTTAAACACTATTATATACATCCTAGTCTTCCTCTGAAGACTCTGGACGTTCACGGTGCTCAACAAGGCTAAGCTCTTAGTCCTCTTGTGGCCTCACGACGAATCCTCGATTCTCTTGAGTCTACCCTGGCCACAGGCCAGCCAAATCACAGTTCCACTGGGGGCACCGTCGTGGAGGCCGTCAACCACAAATCCAGCCTGTAGCTGGCAGGTTCCAATCAGCAACACTGGTTAGGCCACTCCACGACCGATACTAGGGTAGCGAGCCCTAGTCAGGAGCCTCGTGTGATCCCACAGATCACTCTCCTCACCACAACACCCCAGTGGTTAAGCGTCTCCACCAGTCAGTCCCGGGTACGACAATCCCTCAGCTGCCACGTCACAGGCAGGCTAACACCTCAGTGTTCATCCGGGGGGTGACTCACAGCTTCTGCAGCAAATACTTGGAGACAAGACGGCTGCCTTGGGTAGACTGATCCCACTTCCATTACAGCAGTCCCAGGTCGACTCTGTAATCAAACACGTCATCAGTAAGAGGGACACTCTAGGGCACCTCACTTACAGGCTTAGACACAAACGCCCACCCATCTACTCCATAGATGGTGTTGCTGTCTAAGCTCCACCTTACCAGAGGTCAGCAGCGGCTGTGTTATGAGCTGATCAGGACGGGAAACTAGCCCTGGTGGCTGGTATTTCCTGTCCTCACTTGATGGCGCCGTCCATTTGGAGGGGGTATCGGGAGCTGACCCACAGATGGCGTGGTCGTCACTGCTCCATGCTCGGACGCAGGGCTCGGGTCCATAACAAGTGTAGCATTAATTTTCTGCGGTTGGAAGAAAACGCGCACAGTGTGGGGGACTTGTTTATTTTAATAATAATAATAAATAATTAATTATAATCATCATCATTAATTATGATGAAGCATAATAGCTAATTATGGCGACTAAAATAAGTAGTCTAAGTGGATAATAATTAATTATGTGACTAATAAAGATTAGTGAATAACAATGAAGTATTATCCTGATATAATTTATTTATTTATTTATGCATATACAAGAATGTACATAAGGAATGTGAGGATACAAATATGGTAATTACAGTCTTGTAAAGCCACTAGCACGCGCAGCGTTTCGGGCAGGTCCTTAATCTAAGAAAATTTTAAGGAGGTAAATACTTGCAAAATTTATAGACAAAAAAATGATAACAGTTACATGAAATGAAAAAAAGAAGATGAGAGAAAATTGTAGGTACAGTATATTAAAGCACATAGGTAGCTAAGATTGATTGCAATGACAGCTTGAATGGTAGTTGACAAAAATTGGTAGGCACAATACAGCAGAAACAATATAAGATTGATTGCAATGACAGCTTGAATGGTAGTTGACAAAAAAATTGGTAGTCACAATAGAGCATATGGCTAGCACATAAAAGAAGACAGCAATGAACACAATGATAAGGTTGTTTGATATTACATAAAAATTAGGAGATTGGGTAACACTAGGTACAGAGCAAATTTAAAGCTCAGTGTAGGAAACTAAGAAGATGAAGTTAGGTACTTTTTTGTTTTGCTTTTAAATAAGGCAAAAGTTTTACAGTTTTTCAATTCACTAGGGAGTGAGTTCCATAGACTAGGTCCCTTAATTTGCATAGAGTGTTTACACAGATTAAGTTTGACCCTGGGGATATCAAAGAGATATTTATTTCTGGTGTGGTGATAATGGGTCCTATTACATCTGTCCAGGGAGAGTTTCAGAGCATGGTTTGCATTTAAGAACAGGGTTTTGTAAATGTAGTTGACACAAGAAAATGTGTGGAGGGAGTTAATATTTAGCAAGTTTAGGGATTTAAACAAGGGAGCTGAGTGTTGTCTGAAAGCAGAGTTAGTTATTATTCTGATAGCAGATTTTTGCTGTGTGATGATGGGCTTAAGGTGGTTTGCAGTGGTAGACCCCCATGCACAGATACCATAATTAAGATAGGGGTAGATTAGTGCATAATATAGTGAGAGGAGAGCAGAGTTAGGAACATAATATCTGATTTTGGAGAGTATACCAACTGTCTTAGAGACTTTCTTAGTTATGTGTTGAATGTGGGTGCTGAAGTAGAGTCTCTTGTCTAGGAATAGGCCAAGAAACTTGCCATCATTTTTATTACTGATGGTAATGTTGTCTATCTGTAGCTGAATTGCATTTGATGATTTGCTTCCAAATAAGATGTAGTAAGTCTTTTCGATGTTTAATGTTAGTTTGTTCGTTGACATCCATAAGTGGACTTTTTTTAATTCATTATTCACAACATTATTTAGTGTATGTGGGTTGAGGTTTGAATAGATAAGGGTAGTATCGTCAGCAAACAATATAGGTTTGAGAATATTAGAGACATTAGGCAGATCGTTTATATATATAAGAAATAGAAGAGGTCCTAAGATGCTGCCCTGTGGCACTCCAACGGTAATTGGTAGAGTGGAAGAAGTTGTATCATTGATGGTTACATATTGGTGTCTGTCACTAAGATAGGATCGGATGTAGTCAAGGGCAAGGCCTCGGATTCCATAATGCTGGAGTTTAAGTAAGAGGTAGTTGTGATTAACAATATCAAAGGCTTTTCTTAGGTCAATGAAGAGTTAGTTTAGTTCATTTATTATGCACCCCATACCCATCTTGTGGGCGGTAGTGGAAAGGGTTACAGAGGCACATAATGGGCTCAGGGACTGAACCCCACAATTCATTTAGCTAAGCTAGTTACAATCTTGATGAGCTAGTTGCAAAATTCAATATAAGTCATCACATCAACAATGGGTTCGAGATTGACCTCAAGTACAGGTTCTAAATTAAGCAACTGACATATGTGGAGAGCTAGTGTCACAAGTTATATGTTTGTCCTGCACACCGCCCCCCATCCAGTGGGAAGCGGTGGATAGGTTACAATCACTTAGTTACTACCTACAGTTAGCAAACTGGGAATATTTGTCTAAAATTTCTGGTAGCAGATCATTTTGAATGAAATATTGACACATCGCTGGAACATTGGTTATAGAATTGTCTCTAAATTCACGTATCTTTTCGCACTCCATCACATAGTGACGGAGGGTGTGCGAATAATTTTGTTGACACAGTTTACATTTGGTCAGGTCTACATCAGCAGATAATGAGAATTCCCAGAGATACTTGTAACCGAGTCTAAGCCGAGCAGTAGTAACATCTAGAAGTCTGCTGGTTTTATTGGATGATCCATAGATATGTGGCTCCTCTTGCATGATAGTATGATGATAGATGGAATTACTGGTGTCAATTTCACTTTGCCTCAGATCTACAAGATCTTGTTGAAGTTCTCGGTGTACTGCTGCTCTCAGATTGCTCATTGACAATCCAAGGTTACACTCAACGGCTCCTTTAAAGGCAGATTCTTTGGCTAACTTATCAGCTCTATCATGCATTCGGAGGCCAACATGAGATGGAGACCACATGAAATGGACTCTGTTACCATCCTTAATAATTTTGTTGTATTTGTGTCTAGCTTCGGACACGAGCATGTTACAGTTATGTCTTAAAGAGTTGAGAGCATTTAGGGATGATAAGGAGTCACTTACAATTAATGTATCAAGTTTTGAGACTTGTACACATTTCAGTGCAAGGATCAAGGCAAATAGTTCGGTCTGAAGGGTAGAGGCCCAGTTGTTTATACGGACTCCCCACTCAAAGTATAGGCCATCGCCCATTGTCAGGACAACTGCACTTCCAGCTGCACCCGTGGTGCGGTGTAGGGAACCATCAGTGTATAATTGTCCAGTCGGAAACTCATTTTTGTCAAGGGCTGAGTAGATAACGTCAGGAGACTAATGATTGCATCGTTGGTGCTCTTGTGGGACCGGAAGCCAAACTGGCAGGGGCTGAGTATGTCGAATTTTACGAGGTAGGAATAGAGCTGCTTGTAAATAATTTTTTCAAATATTTTTGATAGAATGGGTAGATTTGATATTGGTCTATAATTGTTTATGTCCGCCGGATTGCCTCCTTTATGGACTGGCGTTACTCTTGCTTTTTTGAGGATATCAGGGAAGGTGTGACACTCTATAGATTTGTTGTAGAAATCAGTACAAGTCAGTACAAATTGTTGTACAACAGTAGTGCTATGGGTGGGGCAAGGGCATGGGTGGCTCTCTTGTACACAATGGACGGAATTTCACTGGTGTTCCCTGCCTTGGTTTTTAGAGAGTGTATGATGGACACAACATCTGCCGGGCTGATTGGTGAAAGGAGAAGAGAGTTTGGATAGCTGCCTGAGAGATATGTGTTAATATGTGTCTGAGTCTGTGGGATTTTACTGGCAAGATTAGCACCAACCGATGAAAAGAAACTATTAAATTCATTTGCCATTTCTAAATCAGTTGACGGTATATCCCCATCCTTGTAGAGTTTTATTTGGTTATGTGAGTGTTGTTTAGTTCCTAGGATACTAGAGATAGTTTTCCAAGTGCTTTTCATGTTGCCTTTTGCTTCATTGAATCTATTCACATAATATGCAAGTTTTGCCTTTCTTATGATACTGGAAAGCATTGATGAGTACCTTTTAGCTACTTCCTTTGAAACTAGGCCAATCCTAACTTTCTTTTCATATTCATGTTTCTTGTTGATTGAGTTGAGAATGCCACTTGTGAGCCATGGATTGTTCAATCTTTTGTCAGTTACTTGCTTGGTAAGAAGGGGACAATGAAGGTTGTAGAGGCTTAGAGTTTTGGAGAGGAAGAGGTTAGCTAATGAATTTATATCATGGGTATTATTGAATTCAGAATCCCAGTTAATATTGTGAAATGCCTCTGTAAGATTGTCTAAAGCTGATTCACTGTGTAGCCTAAATTAAAGTTTCTTGCTTTTTGGTGGTGTTATGTCCATGTTCGCTATGAGAAAGGTAGGATAGTGGTCAGTTGTTCTGTCGTAGATTATACCAGATACAAGTGGAGCTGTTATGTTTGTCCATATGTGGTCCAAGGTAGTGGCTGATGTTTGAGTGACTCGGGTAGGTTTGGTGATTGTGGGGATTAGCATTAGCATAATATTAGAGAATAACCGTTATAATGATAGTGTATAACTCAATTACAATTAATATTTATATCTATAATCAGTAACTGAAAGTTGCATTATTTGCATTTACACTAATGACAATTCTAGGTAATATGTCTTGGCTTATCACTTTGGGGGTTCTGGCGGGGCACCCCAAAGATAATACAAATGCGTAGCATGATAGAAAAAAAGTGTTGCCTGAGCCTGCCTGAGTGTCATAGCTTGAATCCCTTGAAAAGGAAAACAGGGGATGCAGAGGATCCCGGGAGGAGGGTGGGTGTTTTTGTATGTGAAGCGGCTGCGGAGGGTGGCGAAACAGAGGTCGCCGGGTTGTTGTTGTTGTTGTTATAGATTCAGATACTTGGAACAAGTTCCAAGTAGCACGGGCTATGATGAGCCCGTAACTTACCTGGCACAGGAGTTGTGCAAGTTGCATGGGCTATGGTGAGCCCGTAGTGGACTTACCTGGCACAGGAGCGGTGCTGAATCTGTGGTCGCCAGGTCCGCGGGTGCTCATTTAGTATTCCCGCTTGGTGCGCACGCAGCTTAGACGGTTAGACACAATTCTTAGAATTACGTTTTCTTCTCACAGAAAACCCACCGCTTTTTGAGAAAAGCAGTGGCTATTTCTCTGCTAGTTTCTTGGATGTTTCCCTGAAGTAAGGGACAGCATGATGCTTGGTTTGGTTCTCAGATCCTTTATCTCAAGCCTGATATGAACTTAGGATATGGTCTTATCAGGACTATAAAGAAAAGGTTAAGGAATACATACTAGAAAATCTACCTCAAGTCATCATTCGTTTGCCCGTTTGCCCGTCTCTGCCCGAAACGCTGTGCGTACTAGCGGCTTTACAAGATTGTAAATACTATGCTATGTATTCACACAAACCCAATGTATATTCTTGTATATAAATAAATAAATAAATAAATAAATTCGTATTTCCTTTCCTCAGGTCGATCGCTTCGAGAACTTGGTGAACCAGCTGGGACTCGCGGGTCAGGTGATCGACTACGTGAAGCTGGACGTGGAGCTGTCGGAGGTGGACTTCCTGCAGGATATGCTCCTTAACTCTCCACATGTCCTCAGGAACATCAAGCAGATCGCTATGGAAGTTCATGATGACTTTTTCAAAGGTTAGATTTCTTAATTTTACGCAAGTACTCGAGGTATTCAAATTTATAATAATTCATATTTCATGATGGTTCCATTTTGTTTAAATCTAACTTTAGCAAATCTGTTTATTTTTATTATTTATTTGATTTACATGAGGGCCATTAACACTAGTTGTCTCAACGAGGACAGGAGGCTTGCGGCTTGTCGAAGGTCCCCCCCCCCATTCCCTCATTTCCCTTTTTTTTTCTTGCAATATATCTGTTATCATTTTATTAATTCTGCTAGAATTTACTACTTAAAATTATCTGTTAGATTAGGGACCTGCCCAAAACACTGCACGTACTAGTGGCTTTACAAGATTCTAAATACTATGCTATGTATTCTCATAAACCCAATGTACCTTTTTGTATATAAATAAATAAATAAATAAATTTGCTTGCCTGAATGATGACTGACTGGGTATACAGGCATGAGCTCATTACACACAGAAATCACAATAGCGTGAGCTCAAACTAGTGCAGACTGTCTTATAAGAGGGGATTCACACTTGGACTCTTTCTATATTCACTAACTGCAAACAACTAATGGAAATCAAAGAGTTACTAAATATTCATGATATACTGTAGCATATGAATTTACCCGAGGGCTCGTGGCTTGTTAAAGGTCCCCGCCATTTGTCTTGATGATTTTATCCAGCTGGGTTTTGAAATGCAGCATAGTTCTAGCATTTGTGGCTTTGGCATGTAGGTGTTTCTGTGGGTTTATAACCCTATGGGTGAAAAAGCATTTCCTGTTTTCTGTCCTACATTGTGGCTTGTTGAGCTTTAAATTGTTGCTCTTTGTTTGTGTTACATCTGGCCTTTTTAAATGGTCTGGATCAAAATACTCAAAATTTTTCAGTATTTATAAACATTTATGAGATCATTGCTGTCTTGTCTGGTTTGCAGTGTTGTTAGCCCTGTGGCCCTCAACTATTCCTGGTATGAGAGTTGACTTATTTTGGGGTTGAACTTTTTGCCAAAGGTGATATGTGTCTCTGAAGATTAGGTCTCCATGCTTGGGTACAATAGTCCAAGTAGGGGTTCACCAGAGATTTGTTCAGTTGAATAATGAACTTCTTTTCCTTGAGGTCAAAGGTTCATTTAACTATTCTTAGGGTTTGGTTGGCATTTTTTTTAGCTGCAGCTCCCATTTGTTTTGCAACTTTCAGTGATTGGTGGATTCTGACTCCAGGGTCTTTTTATCATCAGTCTACAGGAAGGTGATTTTTGTGATTTGGTAGTTGTGATTTTCATTGTTAGCTCCACATACAAGGTCTTGCATTTTTTATATTAAAAAGCATTTACAAGTCTTCTAGCTATTTGTGGAGTTCATGTAGATCTCCTTGTAAGGACTTAATTTCATTTTCATGACCTGCTATAACATAATCTTTGTGTCAGCTGCAAAATTGATGATGTGGTTTGTAATATTCTCATCTAATAATAATTTATAATAGTTACAATTTATTTAAGCAAAAGTACATACATAGAGTACATAAACAGTGGAGGATTCATTGGTAAGACGAGTACAATACCTAAAACCCCAAATATGAAAAATTAAGGGTTGGCCCCAAAAGGGAACCTTGCAGTGCCCCACTACACATTTCTTGAGTCAGATTCATTTTTATTTGGGACAACTCTTTGCTTTCTTTGTTTTAATCATTGTTTAATCCATTCTAGTATTCCACTCTTATTAATAGCATTTTTGCTATGCTTAAGTTGCACTCTTGGGATATCAGAAAGATACTTGTTTCTTGTGTGATGCCCATGGGTTCTGCTACAGCCTTGAAAAAAATGCTTAAGATCAGGATTAGTATTGCAGTGCAGAGTTTTGCACATGTAAAGCACACTTGCGGAGATGTGCATTGACTTGGTACTTAACATATTTATGGATTTCAGTAATGGAGCTGAATGCTGTTAGGGCCTGGGGTTTGTAATAGCTGTTATTGCCAATTTATGCTGAGTAATTAGTGGTTGAGGGTAATTTTGGATTGTAGATCCCCAGGCACAGATACCATAAGTGAGATATGGATAGATGAGAGAATAGTGTTACCACGGCAAAATGAGGCATGTAGTATTTGATCTTGGAGAGAATGTCTACAGTTTGAGATAACGTATTTTACATTTTGTATATGGTAATATTTTGCATTTTGTATATGGCAATGGAAGTTCAGCTTAAGTAACGAGATTGATGGTAAAATACAGAAGACTGTGAGAAAAATAAATGCTATAATTTTGTTTCTAGGTGACCTGAGACAAACAAGCAGACAACAGGTGTTCTGGCCTTACTTCATGCAACTGAGGTGTCAGGACTTCCTACTGATCCAGTCCCGTGATGCAGGACGGTGGCGAGAGGTGGTTTGGGCCCGGGAGGTCAAGTGGTAGCCCCGTCATTCAGTGAGATATGGTTTAGGCCTGGAAGGTCAACTCGTAACCCCTGCTCTTCTGCCCACACCAACACTGTGCTCTCACATTCAGTTTTTAATGTTTAAATTGCTATAGTGCCTTAGAGAGAAATATCAATGACTAGATATCAATGCTTCCCATTGCATACTGACATGGAGTAAAGAAATAGGATCATTTAGATTATATAAATAAATATTTATTATATAAATTCCTGTATATGAACACACTTTTGTCTGCGAGCTAATTGTATATGTTTTACAGAGTCTTCAAGTGTTCATTTTAAAGCATTCATGATTATGCATGACTATGTTCATGATTGTTTTAAATTTTCAGTAACTTTTTCACTGTAATATTTGGTTGCAGGTTATTAATCATATAAGTTAATCATCCTAATTATGATTATTAAAATCATAAAAAAGTTAACAATTAAATTCCTTGCACTCAGTTCTACTGAGAACTTTTTGTCCACAGTTGTGGGGCTGAGTACATAGGTAGTTTTTGATCTGAAACTTTTCCTTGATAGGTATTATAGAACCCATGAGCACCACACCAGAAATAAATATCTTTTGTATTCCCAAAACCAAACTAAATCGTTTCAAACCCTCAATATTTGCTTTTGTATTGAGGCTGGTGTTTTCTCACCTGATTTAATGCATGACTAACCATCCTGTGAGATGTGAATGTTAGCTGAACTTATAGCTAGTTGTTTATCGACATTGTGTAATCTTTCATATAGAATAGGGTAGCAGCACATTGTTTTCTATACCCAAGCTTGTTAATAAAAAAAAAGTTACATCTGACCTTTTGAAGAAGTTCAGATCAACATCCTCCAAATTGTTCAGCATTTTTAATGTTTCAATGAGATCAGTTATGTCATGTCTGATTTGCACTGTTGTTAGCCCTATTCGATGAGATCAGTAGTTCTGGAATTATTTTTGTTGCCCGGTGTGGAATTTTCTACAATGAAGCTATGTCTTTCTGAAGACATAGCAGTCTCCGAAGGTATAGTGGTAAGACACTCGCCTGGCGTTCCGCGAGCGCTATGTCATGGGTTCGTATCCTGGCCGGGGAGGATTTACTGGGCGCAATTCCTTAACTGTAGCCTCTGTTTAACGCAACAGTAAAATGTTTACTTGGATGAAAAAACGATTCTTCGCGGCAGGGGATCGTATTCCAGGGACCATAGGATTAAGGACTTGCCCGAAACGCTACGCGTACTAGTGGCTGTACAAGAATGTAACAACTCTTGTATATATCTCAAAAAAAAAAAAAAAAAAAAAAAAAAAAAAAAAAAAAAAAAGATGTGGTCTCCATGCCTGGGTGCAATAATCCAGTTGAGAGTGCGCTAGAGACTTATACAATTGAATGACTACCTTCTTTTTCCTTAAAGTCAAAGGTATGATCAATTATTCCTAAGGATTGGTTAGATTTTTTTTAATGCCACTCCCACTTGTGCAATATTCAGTGAATGATTGATATTGACTTCAAGGTCCTTTTCTTCATCACTCTGCTGCAGGATAATGCTGCTAATTTGATAGTTGTAATGTGGATTGTTATGCCCCACATGCAAAGTCTTGCATTTATCGATATTAAAAAGCATTTGCCAGTCTTCTGACCATTTGTGGAATTCATAGAGATGTCTTTGTAAGGCCTCAATATCATTTTCACTTCCCACTTTACCATAAATCTTCAAATCAAATCAAATCAAATGTTTATTCAGGTAAAAGTACATAGATAGAAGATTAGTTACAAACATAATGTTGGATTTATAGATAGAGGTAGTACATACAATACCTAAAGCCACTAGTACGCATAGCGTTTCGGGCAAGGTGAAGTGGGGAAAAAAAAACACTTAGACTAAAACTTAATAGTAATTGAGCTTAAAGTATAAATTGCATTGAAAGAAAAAAATAAAAGATAAAAAAGAGGGGAACATGGTAGAAAATAGCCAATATACAAGTTGGTCAACAAACAGCATTGTTTAAAAATAGTAAGACATGGGTTGACATTTAGTATCATCTGCAAATTTGATGATGTGGTTTGTTATAATAAATAATAATAAATTGTCCTAAATGATGTTTGCTTCCACATAGATAATTTTCCTCTGAACAAATTTGGCCAAATGATGTTGATGTAACATTGACGTAACATTGTTCATACATTGATTGAACATTATGCAAGCATGTTTTTTTCCCCTGTTAGGTTTCCAACCATATGTATACACAGTTATAGCTGCAAAATAAGATATTCGCTTGTATGCCGAAGGTTGGAGGACAGACGCCTGGGACTAGCTTAATTAAACTTTGCAGGTTAACTAGTGGGAGTGAAGAAGACTGAAATGAGAGGGTCAGGGGCAGCCCCTTTGCCCTACTTTACGAGGGTTTGGCTGCCATGCCACACTACTGAAGTCAGTGGAGATGAAATGTTCACTGCAGAAGCCATAGGATTTTATCATTTACTTACTTTATTCATAATACAGTACTGTGTAACAGAAATCAGTCTTTATATACCAGGGTAGCTGCACAAATGCATATGTACCCAAATGTGTTAATAAAAAAATACAAACAAAATCAGATACTGATGAGCAAAACACCTGTACTAATGACATACAGTATTTGCATTCTTGGTGTTTTCAACACTTAAATAGCACAACTATTTGGGCAAATGGTGAAACCTTCAACAACCTGTCGGCTTCCTGTTCTCGTCGAGGCCACTAGTGCTAATGGCCCTCAGGTAAATCAGGTAAAACCTTTAGGTTCGACTTGCACACTACCAGACACCTCATCAATTCCTGATTTACATGATTTACCCGAGGGCCACTATCTCTTTAGTGGCCTTGACGAGGACAGGAAGCAGGTGGCTTGTCAAAGGTCCCCTCATTTGTCCTGATAAATCTATTCAGCAGGATTTTGAAATTCAGCAGTGTTTTGGCATTGATGGCTTTTTTTTTTTTTTATTAACACATTTAGGTACATCTGTATTTGTGCAGCTATCCTAGACTATATGAAGGGGAGTACAAAGTGCGTCAAAAATCTAGCTACATGATGCTAAAAATCTCCATCACACATGATGGTTAATCATACAGAGGCATGTAATAAGTAGTCTGCACTGGCAAACTCTGGGTGCATTATGAGGATATCATCATCAACACAAGAGTGAATAAGGAAGCAGTGATACTAAAATGCCCGAAATGATACTTCATGCCCGAAACGCTTTGCGTAATAGTGGCTTTAGGCATTGTATGTACTAGCTAAGTCAACCAATCTTTGTAAAAATTTCTTGTATGTATGTACCTTACCTAAATAAACATTTATTTATTTATTTATTTTATTTTTAAAAGTTCTCATCTCACAGGATGGTCAGTCATACAGGGCCATGTGTTCTGCAATTTGCCGGCACTGGCAAATTTTGGGTGCAATATGAGGATATCCTCAAGAACACAAGTGAATAAAGTATTTACAAAGCTCCAAGTACTTCATGCCATTGGGTCTGAAGGCAATTTCATGGTTTTATAACTATGGTAAAAAAAACATCTATTTTTGGTCCTACACTGTGGCCTGTTGAGCTTGAAACTGTTGTTCCTTGTTCGTGTTACATCTGATCTTTTGTAGTAGTTGTCTGAATCCCTATCCTCCAAATTGTTCAGAATTTCAAGCTTTAGTGAGAAGTCTCTGTCATGCCTAGTTTACAACATTGTTAGCCCTGAGGGCCTCAACCGCTCCTGGTGTGAGAATCAACTTGGTTTTGGAATGATTTTTCTTGCCTGGTGTTGCAATTTCTCAAAAGCAGCTATGTTCTTCTGAAGATAAGGTCTCCATGGTTGGATACAATAATCCAAGTGGTGGCACACCAGAGATTTATACAGTTTATAGATTTATACTAGTTTAATAACTAGTGTACCTTGTTCTTTTTGAAGTCAAAGGTTCACTTGATTATTCCTAGGGGTTGGTTAGCTTTTTTACTGGTGCTCATACCTGTTGTGCAATTTTCAGCGAATGGTAGATCCTGACATCTGACTTTATATATACAGTATCGTACTAATATTACCATACAGTACATTGTATATATCTCCTAATATGGCCATATATTGGATATATCTCCTAATATGGCCATATATTGTATGTATATAATACAATATAATGTTGATTCCAAAGAATGTGTGGTTTACATAGAACATAAGAGTAATGTACAATTGTAGGGACAAGATTTACACAATCTAGTTCAATTCGAGTTCTGGAGCACCACACTAGAAACAAATACCTTTTTGATATTCCAAGAGTACGACTTAATCAAACTAAAAATGCTCTACAAGTCAAGGGACCCAGAATGTGGAATGACTTTCCCAATCATGTTAAAGACTGTACCTCTCTCAACCAGTTTAAGATAAAAACTAAGCACTACCTAATTAACTCCCTGTAACCTACCTTACCCCTAAAATGTCAACCCATGTTTGTTATTTTCAAACAATACCGTTTGTTGAGGACCAACTTGTACAATTGCTGATTTCTGCCATATTCCCCTCCCCCCTCCTTTTTTAACACAATAATCTCAATTAGTATCAAGTTTTAGTCTAAGTGTTTTTTTATCACACCATGCCCGAAACGCTATGCGTATTAGTGGCTTTAAGTATTGTATGTACTAGCTCTATCTATAAATCCAACATTATGTTTGTAATTCTTCTATATATGAACTTTTACCCGAATAAACATTTGAATTTGAGCCAGTCCCTGAACCTTGGATGAAGCCAGATATGTGCCAATACACATCTTTGAGGTCCAGGGATACCATCCAAGAACCTGGCTCCAACAGAAGCCGGACTTGGGACAGAGTGGTCACCCGAAAGGAGGAGCAAAAAACCCAAGGGTACAGACGGGACAAGTCCAGAATGAACTGCAGGTCCGCACAGTCCTGTTTCAGTACTGGAAACAGGCGGGAAACCCACCCAAGAGACGTCGTCATTTCGACCACGCCCAAGTGCACCCACTTGGGTGCACAGTGGGGGCGAACTGCAAAAGGGCCAATGCCCCTTACGAGAACCCGACCTGTGCACAGAGCGATCACTGTGCAGACCAGACACAGAGGGAACCGAAGGCAACGCTGGCTCCGAACCTGGCACCTGTTGTCGACCCTGATGATCGGAACCCTGAGCCATGGCACGACCCTTCCAGGAGGAACCTTCCCCGGGACCCCCGGAGAACCAACAAGTTGGACATCGGATGATAGCTAGAAGAAGCCACCTGTAAATACCGCTCAACCGCAGAGTCCGTTAACAGCAAGGGACAAAAGGGCGAAGAAAACCTAAGAGTCAGGGCGCAAGCAGATTCCAAGGATGAGGAGAGCACAACCTGCCGACACGCGAGACATGTAGCGAAAAAACACGACACCACATCCCACAAGATTGGCGCAAACAGCTTCAGCAGTGCAAATGCTGCATGAGCAGCTGAGACCAAGGTACCAGACCCGGGAACGGCCCCAAGTGCCTCTACATCCTCCGCAAGTCAATTTGAAGACGGCTCCAGGAGGGAAAAAGAAACACAAGACCGAAGCCAAGAAGCCACGAGTGCTCCCACAACAAGGGGGGAATATGTGAGCTGCACAAACATGCGGCACAGCTCATGTGACGTCATGCTCATTTGCTCGTTTTCATTTGGGAAGTTCTGTCCACTCTTTTGTCTATTTTAGTCGTTTTAACCAGAATAAGGGTTTGTTTTCAGGCGCTTACCTTTCTGGGTGCCTGGCCCGGTCGATGGCAGACATAGAATGCTCCAAATCCCATGTGCGTTTCTATAGGCCATAAATTGCTCCTCGTGCCTCTCTGAGGGGGCCAGGTTCTGGCTCGTGGTCCCCGGTAAGCCTATAACTCCATTCGCAGTCTAATGATATACATATCAGCCTGGATAGCTCCGGGGAGCCAAAGAGGCTTCCCCCCAGAAAATCATTTATTTATTTATATATTTATGTGTATACAAGAAGGTACATTGGGTTTATGAGAGTAGAGAACCTTGAAGTTTTACATTCTTGTAAAGCCACTAGCACGCATAGCATTTCGAGTGGATCCTTTAATCTAACATAATTTTATGAAGGCAAGTTCTAGTAAAAATTAAAAAACCAGCGTTGAATGTAATGAAACGCCATTTTCTGGGTGAGAACCGGAGGCTCCCCGGAGCTTTACCAGGCTGATATGCTAATGTCAAACTTTGGCATCAGTCATGTGTATGGAGTTCTAGGGCCTACTGGGGACCATGACCAGAACCTGGCCCCCTCAGAGAGGCAAGGGGAGCAATGGCCTATAGAAACCCCTGTGTGGTTGGAAGCATTTTATGTCTGCCATCGACCAGGTCAAGCATTCAGAAAGGTAAGCATTTCAAAACAAACCCCTATTCTGGTGAAAATTGCTACCAAAAGCTGAACTAGTGGATAGAACTCCCCAACAGAAAACAAGCAAACTAGTATGATGTCACACGTCACCGCGCAGCTGTCTGCGTAGCTCCCCCCCTCCCCGGGAAGGGGGAAGGGGAAGCCCCAGACCTCTCAGGCCAGCTATCCACCCATCAGTTCTGAGGCTGGATGTCAAAACACGCGAAAAACCGCCAACCGGAGGGAGAGAGGGTTGCCGGGAAACCTCCGGGTCTCATCCAGAAAATTGCGTTTCATTACATTCAACGCTGGTTTTCTGGGGAGAGCCCCGTCGGCTTCCCGGAGCAAACTACCCACAGAGGAAGGTCAAAGGGACGGAACCGGGAGGCAGATACCACGCACCCCTCAACGGAAGCGAGACAACCGGCAGCAAACGCCAACCCAAGGTGACAGCCCCGAAAGGACCCGGGAACAACACGAGACAACATGCAGCAAGGTCCCTGTATGAACACCAAAAGATCCGTGCCTGAATGACAGCAAGGACACGCCGCCCAGACGGCAGTAAGAGCAGCGAAGCCATGAACGTCATGGGCATGGGGAAAGAACACAGGCAGGCTAGCCGCAATAACACGGCGGACAACCCGGGACACCTTCACCCGCGAACAGGGAAGAACGGAACCGGATCAACTCAAAGCGCGCCCCGGACATAGAGGCCTCGGCACACAAATAACAGCGAAGGGCCGCCACTGAACACAAAACACGACGCACCCCCAGCCCGACCAACCAAGCACCAATCAACTTTCTACGAACTGAATCCCCAGGACGTGTACACTCACGGGGACCTAGCAGCTAGGGAAAATCACCAGAATAATACTCAGAACACAAGGGACACAGGGGGTAAGAACGAAGGCAGACCCCCCACCAGGTAGATAAACAAAAATAAAAACAAAACCCCGCAAGAGGACAGCGTACCTAGGCAGAACAGAGCCGGCTGCCATATAGGTGAAAACAGGCTGCTCAGCACCCTGCGCCCCACCAGTGCAAAACTGCCCCTTACCCTAAGGCGAACAAGGGAGACAGAACACCCGAGCACACAAAGAGCGGCCGAAAACCAAGCAGTAAACGGTCTAGCAGGGGCAGAACCCAAGGAACTTGTGGAAGGTGGCCCCAAGCCCCAAAGGCAGTACTTACAGGGCACCTAGGAAAGGGAACCCTAGGCGCATGCAGCCCGAGTACTGGACTCACTCCCGGCTCACGCACCACCTAGAAGACAGACACCACACTCTAGGTACAGTGCTGAAACAACTAATGGAGCCGGAGCACACAACCGGTGCCTATAGCATCAGCCGAAGAACTGATGGGTGGATAGTCGGCGTGAGAAGTCTGGGGCTCCCCCTTTCCCCTCCCTGGGAGGGGGGGAGCTGTGCAGACAGCGGCGCGGTGACGTGTGACGTTATACTAGTTTGCTTGTTTTCTGTTGGGGAGTTCTATCCACTAGTTCGGCTTTAGGTAGCAATTTTCACCAGAATAGGGGTTTGTTTTGGAATGCTTACCTTTCTGGATGCTTGACCCGGTCGATGGCAGACACAGAATGCTTCCAACCACACAGGGGTTTCTATAGGCCATTGCTCCCCTTGTCTCTCTGAAGGGGCCAGGTTCTGGTCGTGGTCCCCGGTGGGCCCTAGAATTCCATACACATGACTGATGCCAAAGTCTGACATTAGCATATCAGCCTGGCAAAGCTCCGGGGAGTCGACGAGGCTCCCCACAGAAAAAATGTTTACAGATACATTGTAAAAAAGCATAAAAATACATTGTAATAAAGTATAAAAATTGCATTGTAAGAAAGTATAAAAAATACAGTGTATAAGAAGGATTTTGAAGAAATTTAACAGGATTAGTAGGTATAGTACATTGAAGTAAATTTAAGGGTTATCCACAGGTACATTGTAGCATAATTTGAGGATTATTCATTATAGCAAATGGGGCGATCTTTGACAAGCTTTCAGCTTCCTGTCTTCGTCAATGCCACTAGAGCTAAATTCAGGTAAAGTCTGTTTGGATAGTAAATTCTTGATTAAATTTCAGGATTTATACAAGGACCACAAGATAAGTCAATTCAATGTAGAACAATTGCATTAAGTGTAAGATCCATCACATGTTAAAATAACTAGAATATAATATAGTATCGATGTATCAAATAAATTTATATATGAAGCCTATGACTCAAATTAGCAAGCATATCAAGCATGCACTTAATAAGTAAACTGAAGAATCACTTGTGCTACTTGGGAAATGTCCATGTCATTGTCTCTCACCTTGCAACCAAATTTGGCAAAATCATCCTCAAAGGACCACTCATTGTTGATACCAAAGGAGAAGACGGTACAGTTACCGGGCTTAATGTTGAACCTCTTGTCTAGACACACAAACTTTTTTCCATCACCAGGAGCAGGTGGCTTGCCCCCAAACTGTACCTGCAAACGTGACAAAAATAATGTACGAATGATTACGATTACATAGTGCAGTGATTAGTGCAAGTGGCTCTCAACCAATTGGTAATGGGTTTGATTTCTGAGAGGGCTAGACATTTCGGCACAGTTTAAGGAGGCCCAGGGTTAAAGTTCGGCACAGGGCTTCAAGCTCAACAAGCTGCAATGTAGGACAGAACACAAGATATATTTTTCATCCATAGCGATATAAACCCATAAAACTACCTGCACACCAAACCCATAAATGCCAAGATATTACAGTATGTAGTTTAGTTCAAAAATCGTATGGAAAATATCCTCAGGAACAATGGAGGGAACTTTGATAAGCTGCTGGCTTCCTTCCCTTGTCAAGGTCACTAAGGACGGTGGTCCTCAAGTAAACACTGATAAATTCAGGTAAATAAACAGTTGCAAGTATTCAGTGTAACACAAGAAAAACCAGTCAAAGATGATAGATGATAGAGATACAATGGGCAGTGATTCTATGGGGGGGGGAGAAGGAAAATGTGATCATTAAAGAGAGAAACATCATGAGTAGTATGGTATTCTGCTTAGTCCTCAACACATCAAGGGTTCTACTTTACAATACAAGTTCTTGGAAGTGTACAATTACAACATATTCTGGAAATGAGGTCAGACATAAGTCCTTGTTGCAGCATGATAGATAAAAATATAAAGTTTAAAGAACAATACTTTGCTATTCTAATGAATGATATAATAATGACTCATAAATGCACCATTCCAAGTGTGTTGTGTTCTCCATATGACAAAAGGCCACTAAAGCTTCAACAAGTTATCGATCCAGCCCGAGAGACTTACTATTTTCGCACAGGTATTCTCGGTGTGGTGGAGATATGATGTGTACTGCTCGATGGTCTCCAGCCCCGCCACGAGACAATGATTGGTACTCTTCTCCGCCTTTGACTCTGTTGATATTAACCACATTAGCTTAGCCACTTAAAGCAAATCAATATTTTTCCACCAAAGCATTCATAAATGAACACAACATCAGGATAAAAAATAAACTCGTAGCAGGAACTGTTGAGGGTCTCAAGGTTAACAACACTGCAAACGAGATATGACAGAGTGGATCTCACCAAAACTTTTAAAATACGGAACAATTTGGAGGATGTTGATCCGGACAATTTCTTCAGAAGGTCAGATGTAACACAAACAGATGTAACAGTTTCAAGCTCAAATAGCCTCAATGTACGACTGAAAACAGGAGATGCTTTTTCACCCACAGTTATAAACCCATGGAATCCCCTACCCATAGAAGCCATAAATGCCAAAACTATTATTTTAAAATCTTTAAAATACAAATACTGTACACGTGTGCCTCTTCTTCTCACATGTACGTACACACACACACACACACACACACACACACACACACACACACGTTTCAAATGTAGATATGATAGAGCCCAGTAGGAAATCTGTACACCTGTTGATTGACAGTTGAGAGGCGGGACCAAAGAGCCAGAGCTCAACCCCCGCAAGCACAATTAGGTGAGTACACACACACACACACAGGTGTGTGTGAAAAACTCAACAAGAGGTTCCAGGAGGTCTTCACAATAGAACAAGGAGAGGTCACTGTGCTAGGAGAGGGGGAAGTAAACCAGGTGACCTTGGAAGGGTTTGAAATTACGAGAGAGGAGGTCAAGAGACACCTGCTGGATCTGGGTGTTAGAAAGGCTGTTGGTCCAGACAGGATCTCGCCATGGGTACTGAAAGAGTGTGCAGAGGCACTTTGCTTGCCACTCTCCATAGTGTATAATAGGAAACTGGAGATGGGAGACCTACCAGAAATATGAAAACGGCGAATGTGGTCCCAGTATACAAAAAGGGCGACAGGCAAGAGGCACTGAACTACAGGCCAGTGTCCTTGACTTGTATACCATGCAAGGTGATGGAGAAGATCGTGAGAAAAAACCTAGTAACACATCTGGAGAGAAGGGACTTCGTGACAAATCGCCAACATGGGTTCAGGGAGGGTAAATCTTGCCTGACTGGCTTAATAGAATTCTATGACCAGGTGACAAAGATTAAGCAAGAAAGAGAAGGCTGGGCAAACTGCATTTTCTTGGATTGTCGGAAAGCCTTTGACACATTACCGCATAAGAGGCTGGTACACAAGCTGGAGAGACAAGCAGGTGCAGCTGGTAAGGTGCTCCAGTGGATAACGGAGTACCAAAGCAATAGAAAGCAGAGAGTTACAGTGAGGGGTGAGATCTCAGATTGGCGTGAAGTCACCAGTAGAGTCCCACAGGGCTCTGTACTCGGTCCTATCCTCTTTCTGATATATGTAAATGATCTCCCAGAGGGTATAGATTCATTTCTCTCAATGTTTGCGGACGATGCCAAAATTATGAGAAGGATTAAGACAGAGGAGGACTGCTTGAGGCTTCAAGAAGACTTAGACAAGCTAAAGGAATGGTCAAACAAATGGTTGTTAGAGTTTAACCCAAGCAAATGTAATGTAATGAAGATAAATGTAGGGAGCAGGAGGCCAGATACAAGGTATCATCTGGGAGATGAAATTCTTCAAGAGTCAGAGAGAGAAAAAGACTTGGGGGTTGATATCACGTCAGACCTGTCTCCTGCAGCCCATATCAAGAGGATAACATCAGCGGTATATGCCAGGCTGGCCAACATAAGAACGGCATTTAGAAACTTGTGTAAGGAATCATTCAGAGCTTTGTATACCACACATGTCAGGCCAATCCTGAAGTATGCAGCCCCAGCATGGAGTCCATATCTAATCTAGGATAAGACTAAACTGGAAAAGGTTCAAAGGTTTGCCACCAGACTAGTACCCGAGCTGAGAGGTATGAGCTACAAGGAGAGACTACGGGAATTAAACCTCACTTTGCTGGAAGACAGAAGAGTTAGGGGGGACATGATCACCACATTCAATATTCTCAAGGGAATTGATAGGGTAGATAAAGACAGGGTATTTAACACAAGGGGCACATGCACTAGGGGACACAGGTGGAAACTGAGTGCCCAAATGAGCCGCAGAGATATTAGAAAGAATTTTTTTAGTGTCAGAGTGGTTGACAAATGGAATGCATTAGGAAGTGATGTGGTGGAGGCTGACTCCATACACAGTTTCAAGTGTAGATATGATAAAGCCCAATAGGCTCAGGAACCTGTACACCAGTTGATTGACGGTTGAGAGGCGGGACCAAAGAGCCAGAGCTCAACCCCCACAAGCACAAATAAGTGAGTACACATAATTGATATAATGGCATTGCAGGTCTGGAATCAAGATGATAAGCTGATAATTGTAAATGCCTACAGCCCACCAGCAGGCAACACGTGGACAAAGGAAGAACTGGATGACAAACGTGAGGGCCTCATAATGGTCATGAGAGAGATTATGGTAAGAGCTGACAAAGATAAATCCCGATTGTTGGTACTGGGGGACATCAACTTTAAAGGCAATAGACTGGGAGGCCAAAACCGTCAGTAGTTTCAAAGTGTTATATGACAAAGAGTGCTGGGAAGACGGGACACCACGAGCGTAGCTCTCATCCTGTAACTACACTTAGGTAATTACTGAGGTAATTACACACACACACACACACTATTCATAGTTTTAAAACTAGATATGATAGCGAAGTAGGACTCATTGCTTTAAAGAACTGGCGGTTAGAAAGGTGGGATCCAAGAGCCCATGCTCGATCCCGCAGGCACAAAAAGTCGAGTACAAATAGGTGAGTACACACCTCGTGGCTCATCAGCAAAAAGAGCAAGGCAGATCAAGCACTCTTGAAAGCAACAACACTTGAAACAATTGATTCCTTTATAAATAACTTATGGCCTCACGAGCACTATGCTTACGGTGATGAGTCTGTTCAAATGTCAACAGGTCACACTGCAGCAGCCTGTAGAATATACAAGGACAACATATGTACACTAACCACAAGTGAATAACTGGCTTAATTATAATTAGCTCCACACATGCAGAATTAACTGCACAAGAACTTACCACTAACTCACTGAAGAACAATAGAGGAGTAATTTTCTGTGATTCAAAGTCATCTCTTCAGGCCCTTAAAAACCCAACATGCAAAATAGATACTTGGAATGTTATAACATTCATTATAAACAACAGTATTAATGCAAAGAGCAAGAGTTTCAGAGTCTCATTTATATGCACACCATCTCACTTAGGTGTTGTCCAGCATGATGACACAGACAAGGTAGCTAAAACTGCATGTGATAAGCCTGACAAGCTCCGCGACTCTGAA
The DNA here is from genome assembly GCF_040958095.1 of Procambarus clarkii. Taxonomy (NCBI): domain Eukaryota; kingdom Metazoa; phylum Arthropoda; class Malacostraca; order Decapoda; family Cambaridae; genus Procambarus; species Procambarus clarkii. The sequence continues at coordinate 41,217,744 of NC_091184.1, forward strand.
GTGATAAGCTCTGCGACTCTGGAAGCGATAAGCTCCGCGACTCTGGAAGTGATAAGCTCCGCGACTCTGGAAGTGATAAGCTCCGCGACTCTGGAAGTGATAAGCTCCGCGACTCTGGAAGTGATAAGCTCCCGCGACTCTGGAAGTGATAAGCTCCCGCGACTCTGGAAGTGATAAGCTCCCGCGACTCTGGAAGTGATAAGCTCCGCGACTCTGGAAGTGATAAGCTCCGCGACTCTGGAAGTGATAAGCTCCGCGACTCTGGAAGTGATAAGCTCCGCGACTCTGGAAGTGATAAGCTCCGCGACTCTGGAAGTGATAAGCTCCGTGACTCTGGAAGTGATAAGCTCCCGCGACTCTGGAAGTGATAAGCTCCGCGACTCTGGAAGTGATAAGCTCCGCGACTCTGGAAGTGATAAGCTCCGCGACTCTGGAAGTGATAAGCTCCGCGACTCCGGCCACACTCAGCTCTCTGCTCTCCTCCACGCTGTGTCAACGTCTACGACACTGCTGTATCCAAAATTACTAAATAAATAAATATGAAAACCCACTAAATGCTGTGTATCTAATCTACTCAACAACGTGACATAATCGTACGTTACATTGGTGACCCCATAGAGTTTCGACAGTATCCAGCCACCTAGCCCGGACAATCTACATGGACTCTCACTGGACCTCTGCTGCGTCCTGCGGCAGCAGTAGAGGTCCACCGCATGAGTCACCATGCGGTGGACCACGGCCACCTGTTATGGAACTCTGCCTGCAACCTCGCCACAGCTGTGATTTTCACCGCGTTCATCTCAGCATTTTCATCTACTACAGCTTGCTGCACCGCGAGCATTACTTACTCATCTGATAGCTTCATCAGCAACTACATCATATGGGATCTACAGCCTGTCCTGCCGACTCTCCGTCGCTGCCAGGGCACTGTCCTACAGGGACTCCTGCGACAGCTGCTCTTTCGTCAGATTCATCTACACGTTCACTGCATTCTGATACTCTGCCTACTCAAGCACCTTGTGCAGCACAGGACTTAGAGCTTGCGTTTCCGACTCTTCGTCGCCTCCAGGTCAATTCAGCTCTAGCAGTGATTCCCTCGTTGTCCTAACTACGTGCCTACATTATCTCCTATTGTCCTGGTGCCCGAGCCCATCCGCCCTGGATCTAAATGCTCCACCAACGACCCAAGGACGCAACAATCATGCACATTCTTCTCTCCTGCTACACCGAGCTTGTCCACACACTGCCTGCATCTTTTGGTACCGGACTACATGTTCCACAGCGACCCAGGGAACAGTAGCCTCGTATTTTTTGTTGTATTTCTTATCTTTCATTCCCTGGCAGGCGGAGTTCTGTAGCGAGTAAACTTTATACTCGCTCCAACCTCTCATTGCCTTAATGACTAACTAATTAGCACTAATTATGACTACTCAAATTCTTTCCCTAATTACAGGTAACAGCTCTTCCATCCTGCTATCCTATTGGAGGAAGCTGAAGTGTAGTCACTAAATATAAGCAAGCTAATTGCGAATAGCCATCTGCCCGTGCCACTTCTCGGGTGGTTTAATCTTTATCAATCGAATAGCCATCAGTAAAATTTCCACAGTCAAGAATGTGGCACTCGGCGTACACAGTTCTAATCGACCCCAAGACGCTGTCCTGAGTCATCAACTACGGTGTGCCACAGCTGGCACTCTCTCTCCCCGCTCGCTCTTGACTCATTCTGGACAACGAAACAGCGGCGAGCATCTTTGCCCACATATCTGGGCACTTCAATCCCCGACGGTCCAAGTGATTGGGCACCATTCCTTTTCCATCCCCAAATCCTTATCCTGACCCCTTCCAAGTGCTATATAGTCGTAATGGCTTGGCGCTTTCTCCTGATAGTCCCCCCTCGCACCCTGATCCTCTGCACAGAGCAAATAAGCTTGTTGATGCTTGGGCCACAACTTCCAGCTTTGACAGTCTTCCTCTACTCACACAGAATGAATTAAATAATAGCTATGCTGATAGGGCAAGGCTCCTTGACTTCATGCTTCATCAAGAGGATGACTGTGACAGGCTTTTTACTGAATACGAACTAGACTCTGCTCTACATAAAGTCAAAGCTACATCACCCGGGAAGGATGGAGTTACTTACGGCCTGCTGCGTATGCTTCTGCTAGTTCCAGGGAATCCCTTGCTTGAATTGTATAATATAAGCTATGTAACTGGGGAGCTTCCAAAGTCACGGACCAACAGCTTTATTATTCCCATTCCTAAACCTAATCAGCAGAGTGCTTTTCGCCCAATCTCCCTCACGAGTTGTCTCTTAAGTGTCTTGAGAGGATGGTTCTCAACCGTCTCCTTTACAGAACTAGTAACATGTTGTCTCCCCAGATATATGGCTTTACGCATGGAAAGAGTGTACATCACTGTATTACCACATTCCTCACCCTGCATACTGATAGGTCATATACCACTTTCCTAGATCTTAAGTCAGCCTTTGACATTGCTAACCCACGTCATTCTGAGCGAACTTGCTAAAATGAATGTTGGAGGATGGCTTCTACGGTGGATAAGAGGCTATCTATCTAACAGGAAGTCATCTGTACTGTTCCAAGGGCATAGGAGTGTAACGAGAGATTTTGAACTTGGCACTCCACAGGGAGGTGTCCTTAGCCCTACTCTGTTCAATGTGTTAATCAATGCACTTTTAAACTTAGAAACTAGAAGGCCCAGCGAACACATCATTAGCTATGCGGATGATATACTGATCCACACCAATGGGTATACCAACACCCAAAATGTTCTGAATTCTGTATTGCACACATGTCAGGAACTAGGCTTGGTCATCTCAGTAGAGAAAACAAAGATCCTGAGCCGACGCCCACCCAGACGGGGTGGGGCCGTTCGCAAAATGCAGTAGCATGATGGCTCTCTGCTGGACTATGTAACCAGATACAAATACCTTGGTCTTGAGGTTCCACTGTACCGCAATGTTGTAGCCAGATTGGGTCGCCAATGTAGAAAGAGGCTCCGTGCTCTCAAGGCTGTAGCAGGCTACCATCCAAGCTATGGTGCAAATGTGAGAATTGTCAAAATGATTTATCTCTCATATACTAGGTCACTGATTGATTATGCTGCACCCATGCTTGCCCTAGTGCCTGAGAGAATGCTTGGAGGGTTGAAAAAGATGCAAAACGAAGCCATGAGGATTATCCTTGGATTCCCCCGTACAAATAAATTACTAAACATGAGGAAGGACCTGAATATTTTTGTGTAAGTGATCGTATCACTGAAATTAATGCTTTAATTGGTATCAAGATGCTTAGGCTAACCCACCCTAACCCCTGCACTGAAGCCCTCCAAGCCTTCTTCCTCGAAGGTCAGCATCCCTCCAAATGGACTACTAAAACCGCCACTGTGTTCAGAATGTATAATATTCATCACCTCTACCAAGACAGACAACAACGACACTTTCCTGTCCCGTGGAAGATCACTCCTTTCCAAATCACTATCCCTCCTTTCCCACCTAAGAAGTCGATTAAAGAACAAGCTTTGCTTCAACAAGAAGCAAAGTACAATGTCTTAAGTCAAATTGATGCTTTAGTCAGAGAGCGCTCCCTTTCCCAGATTATTTACACTGATGGATCCTTGTATCAGTCCTATGGTGCAGCTGAAAGTGCAGTTGTTGTGACAGGGAGAGATGATTCCATCTCCCATGAGTGTGGAGCGCGTCTAAGTAACTGGGCCTCCACTCTTCAAACAGAATTGGTTGCCATAATCCTTGCACTCGAGCGCGTATATGAATCCAAAGTTGACACGCTAATTGTAAGTGACTCCTTGTCATCCTTAACTGCCCTCAGCTCCCCAAGGCATAACTGTGACGTGCTTATCTCTGAAGCTAGACACAGATATAATGAAATAATCAATGATGGAGTCAGAGTTTGTCTCCTGTGGATTCCTTCCCATATTGGTCTCAGAATGCATGATAGAACTGATGAGTTGGCCAAGACTTTTGCTCGTAAAGAGGGAATTGATTACCAACTTGGACTGCTTTTGAGCAGCCTGAGGGCAGTAATATTCCGGGAACATCAACTAAATTTCGGAGACTTGAGGCAAAGTGAAATTCACACCAGTTACTCTATCTATCATCATTCTATTATGCAGGAAGTACCGCACGTCTATGGGTCATTCAATAAGGTTAGCAGACTTCTAGATGTTACCACTGCTAGGCTTAGGCTCGGCTACAAGTACCTCTGGGAGATTGTAACATCTGCTGATGTAGATTTGACTAAATGTAAACTCTGTCAACGGAACTATTCGCATACTTTGCGTCTTTATATAATGGAATGTGAAAAAATCGCAGAATTTAGAGATATAACCATCAATAGTGTCCAAGAAATGTGTAAGTACTTCATTCATAATGATGTGCTGCCCGAAATCTTAGCGAAGTATCCAAAATTTGCTTACTGTACAAGCGACCGCGGGGGACAGTCGGAAAACAAGACACACGCTCGTCCTGGAAGTCAGGACATTCAACAAGGATATGTACGACCGTAAGAGGTACAATGCAATTCGGACAATAAGGAGCAGGGCAGCACTCCATTAAGTGACCGTGAGTTAAACGGGTATGGCCAATATATAACCTAGCCAGAGCCGTTTCCCACCGCCGGTTACGGTGGCAGGAGGAAGGCCACTGGGACACACAACTCTTAAGAGTACGCAGTTTGTTACCAAGAACAGAAGACCAACAACTCTGCCATCGGGCAAGGATGGAGGCATGAATAACTGGCTAAAAGTCAGAATAAGGAACACCTTTATGGGAGATGGGACAAGTGCGGATAGCATCCTTTAAACAGACACCAACATGGCTGGGAACCCAGCAAAACGCAACCGACTTAAATTTACTGGAGATAAGAAACAGCCAATGTTGAATCTCGATGACCACTGGGTGGACTGGATTAAAGGACCCTAAAGCCATGAGGGCACTACGAGAGTCAACTACTACCACGAAGGAGGATTGCCTCTGGGAAAGCAGAGACGAAGAGCATAGAGAATAGCATAGAGTTCTGCTGTTAAGATGCTAGCCTCCGGAGGAAGGCGACACATATAAGTGTGGTCAGGAAAAACAACAGAGTAGCCCACACCGTCAGCAGACTTCGACCCATCAGTGAAGGTGGGAACGGAGTGGGAGTGAGAAGAAAAGTACTCAAGGAAGAGGCGTTTCAGAACTGTAGGAGGGGTAAAAGCTTTAGTGATGCGGGTCAGAGAAGTACAAAATTTGGGAAGGGGGACCCTCCACGGGGGCAAGGAGGGAACAATACGAGGAGAAACATTAGAAAGACGAACCGAAAGAGAATCTTGTAAGCGAGACAAACGAACAGAAAGAGGAAGGTGGTGAAGAGGAACAGGAACTACAGGAGGGGTAAAAGTCAAAGCACGATAGAGGCGAGAGTGAGGATGCTGTAAGGATCGTGCAAGATAGCGAAGGCTGTAGCGATCACGGCGATCCTGGAGAGACAGAAAGCCAGTGTCAGCGTACAAGCTGAGGGTAGGAGTTGAACGAAAAGCACCAGAGCTGAGGCGCAACCCAGTATGGTGCAAAGGATCAAGACGGCGAAGAGTAGAAGGAGAAGCAGAAGAGTATGCAGGGCAACCATAATCGAGCTTAGACAGGACGAGAGAGGAATGCAAATAGAAGAGTGTGCGCCTGTCCGTTCCCCAAGAAGTATGGGACAAAACCTTAAGTAGGTTAAGGGCCTTAGAGCATTCAACACGGAGGTAAGAGGCATGGGGCGACCAAGACAAACGAGTGTCAAAGAATAACCCCAAGAGCTTCGTGGAATCTTTGTACTCAAGGGGATGACCTTAAAGTGACTAAGAGGGACGAAGAACGACCCGCTTCCGAGTAAAAGTCATGGCACAAGTCTTAGTGGTAGAGAACTTGAAGCCATGATCGGTGGCCCAAGATGACACGGCATCAATCGCAAGTTGAAGCCGCCGTTGAAGGAGAGGCGAATCATCACCTCGACAGCAAAGAGTAAGATCATCAACATAAAGAGCGGAGAAGATGCCAGAAGGAAGGGAGGAAAGGAGACCATTGAGGGCAACCAGAAAAAGAGTAGTACTCAGAACACTACCTTGGGGCACACCTTCATACTGCCGAAAAGAGGCAGAGAGAGTGGCACCAAGCCTGACTAGAAAGGTACGACGAGAGAGAAAGCTTTGAAGGAAGAGAGGGAGATTACCACGAAGGCCAAAAGAACGAAGTTGGGACAGAATATGGTATCTCCAAGTCGTGTCATAAGCCTTTTCCAGGTCAAAAAGGACAGCAACAACGGAGGTCTTCGCAGCAAAAGCAGTACGAATATAGACCTCCAAGTTCACCAGGACATCAGTCATGCTGCGGCACTTGCGAAAACCAAATTGAGAAGGAGAGAGGTGGTGATGGTGTTCCAAGAACCACATCAGGCGGACATTTACCATACGCTCAAACAGCTTGCAAACACAACTCGTGAGAGCAATAGGGCGGAAGTCCTTAGGGGATGTACCGAGAGACCCTGGTTTCCAAATAGGGAGTACAACGGCATCGAGCCAGTCCTCAGGGACAGACGACGACTCCCAGACCTGGTTATACAGATTCAGTAAATACTGAAACGTGCACGGAGGGAGATGGCGAAGCAATTTATAATGAACGTCATCCGAGCCCGCTGCCATAGATCCGTAGAGGGCCAGGGCAGACCGAAGTTCAGAAAGAGAGAAAGGATCGTTATAGGGAAGGTGGAGAAGAGTGTGGAAATCTAAAGGAGAAGATTCAAGGCTTACGAAGAAGGAAGAAGTGAGGAAGATGAGAACCAGAGCTAACAGAAGAAAAGTGGGAACCCAGTTCGGCTGCGACCATCACTGGATCCGCCACGAGAGTCCCACGGAGGTGGAGAACAGGCGAGACATCTGAAACGAACTTGCCCACAATCTTGCGGATCTTCTTCCAGATCTGCGGTAGAGGAGTATCGGATGTAATGGTGGAAACATAAGATTTCCAACTCTCACGTTTAGCAGTACGGATGGTCCTACGGGCCACCGCACTTGCCTTCCGAAACAGAATAAAAGAATCAGCCGTCTGCCAGCGGCGGTGTTTTTTCCAGGCTGCACGCTTACAGCGGACAGCCCTAGCACAGTCCGCATTCCACCAGGGAACACACTTCCGTGTTCCCTGGGAGGAAGAGCGAGGGACAGAGCTGAGGGCAGCGTTGAAGACAGTGTCATAAAAAAGGAGGAGGGCGCGAGCAAGAGGCAGAGAGGAGAGGTCAGAGAGAGTAGCGCGGAGGGTGAATAGGCACCGGTCAGCCTTGGCAAACTGCCACCTAGGAAAGGAAAGAGGAGGGTGGAAAGAGAAAAAGGAAACGAGGATGGGGAAATGATCACTGTTATGGAGGTCATCAAGAACCTGCCACGTGAAATCTAAGTAGAGAGACGACGAGCAGAGAGAAAGATCAAGACAGGAAAGGGTGCGAGTTCGAGAGTCCACATGAGTGGGCTCACAAGAATTCAGAAGAGATAGAGATGAAGCGAGGATGAACGGTTTGAGAAGACGGCCTCGGGTGTTTGTCAGAACATCACCCCAGAGGAAATTTCGACAGTTGAAATCACCCAAAAGGAGCACCGGCTCTGGCAAGGAGTCCAGGAGGTGCTTAAGATCAGGAAGGGAAAGAGGGACATTTGGAGGGAGATAAATGGAACAGACTGTATACCATTTACCCACAAAAACACGGGCAGCAGAACAATGGATAGGGGACGGAAGAAGTAGGGGGACGAAGGGAATATCAGAACGAATTAAGAGAGCAGTAGAGTTATGGGCCCCAGCAAGAGCCGGGGGGGGGAGAAAGAAAGGAATAACCACGAAAGTGACCAGGACGAGCACCAAGCATTGATTCCTGGAGACAAACACAAAGTGGTGTAAACTGTGTAATTAGAAGTTGGAGTTCATGGAAGTTGGCATAAAATCCATGAATATTCCACTGAAGAATAGACATTATCAAGGAGAAAGGACAGTAACAGAGAACAAGAAAGAAATTAAGGGAAAGAGGAACACAGTTTACTAAAGGATCTCAGGATCAGGGTCAGGAGCAGGGTCAGGATCAGGGTCTGGATCAGGAGTAGGGTCGGCAAAATCAGGGTTAGGAGGCATGGATAAACTTAGCAAGGAGAGAGGGAAGGGAGCGAGAGAACAGACCAGAGGCGGACTAACGGGGTCCGGAGAAGGAGGGGACAACTGAGAGGGGCAGGCAAGGACAGTTGGAGGAGGGGGGGCAGAAATCAGGGAGTGCACCTCAGGAAGGGCAGCAACAGAGAGGGAATCGGGGACGGAAAAAACCTCCATATCAGAGACAGGGGGTTCGACTACTGAAATTGGAGGGGATGTAGTGACAGTCAGAGGGAGGGGGCGAGGAAGAAAGCGAAACCTTCTTACCCGCCGGAGAGGAAGAAGGAGAGGAGCCAGGCTTACGTTTCTGGCTCAAAGAGACAGGCGTTCCAGTAACAACGTACCGGGCGACAGACTCAATGGTCTCAGCAGGAGAAGAGGAACGAGAGCGAACAACACAAAGATTGCTGGGAGGATGATGGATATCAGCCTGGACAGACAGGTGGCGTGGAGGGTCCAGAGACTGGGGGGAGGGTCGTGAAGAAAGAGTGGGGGGAGATGGGGAAGAAGACAAAGGAGATATGGCGGACTGGATAGGAAGGGGGAAAATCCCAGACGGAGAACCGGGAGGGAGACCATCTGGGACAGGAGGCAAAGGAATAGGGGAGGAGGTGGTGGGTGTGGTCGGGTTTAAGGCCTGGAAACGGTTGTGAGACTGAGGAAGACGGGAAGGACGAGGAGAGGCAGAACGCAACACGCGAGCGTAGGAGATGCCCGCGAAAGGGGCGAGACGACGAACTTGGCATCTCGCTTCAGGAAAAGACAGACGATCACGGTGCTTCAAGTTGAGGACTGCTTCCTCGAGTTTGTAGTGCATACATGAGCGTGAGAAGGTAGGGTGGGCTTCACCGCAATTGAGGCAGCGAGCCTGGGGAGAAGTGCACTCGGACTTAGAATGACTATCGTCCTCACACAAGGGGCACAGATACACAGTACTGGTGCATTTGAGGACACCGTGCCCGAACTTCCAACACTTATTGCATAGTCTAGGAGAGGGAATGTACTCCTGAACAGAGCATCTGGCACCAGCAAGAATAATAGAGGGCGGAAGGGTTCTACTATCAAAGGTGATTTTTACAACTCGAAGGGGCTGACGGCGATGACCACGAGGGGGTCGAGTAAACGTGTCCACCTGGATCACAGAATGGCCTTGGACTTCGAGGATATGTTTAATATCCTCATAGCAATCGTTGAGGTCCCGAACACCAGTTGCAACATGGTGAGGGAGGAGAACAGTGCCAACACTGGCATTTAACCGAGCGTTCTTGGAGAACCGAACAGGGGTCTCTCCTGTGGGAAATTTTTACCCACCATATCTAATAATCATCTAAGAAATGTATAATTTCTATATCATATCAAAATCATATCTAAATCGTATCAAAATCATATTAGAATCATTATAGATTCATTATACAGCTTGATCCTAGATGACAGTGTCCACATGAACACGTACGCAACAGGGCCCTTTTGATGCCTACGTGACTTTGTACATGATCTCTCAAGGATCCAGAAGCTTCTAGAAGGATTTGTTAATTAAAAAACTATTGGAACATTGATTCAACATCCGGTAGGATTAAAAATCGAATCCTTAATAAGAATCAGTGGTGCTATCAAATACTACTAATAATCTTTATATCTTATATCTAATTATATTATAATCACATCTTATCTTAATTATAAGTCTAGACTGTAAAAATAATCAATCAATATTCATTGAAAGCTACCTCTCAAGGGAGAGGGAGGAGCATCTCGGGAGCGAGAAGCGCCTACGACGATGCCTCGAGGCACTTCGCGTTTGTTTACAACTGAGTGAACAAGTGACTGATCCTTAGCGAACATTACCAGCTCAAGGACACCTTATCTAATATTTTTATCGCCAGTGAACACTCTCTAGAACTGGGGGAGTACCTGGACAATATCTACAAGGAAAATTCTAGAACATTTATATAAACTAAGAGTGTATAGTGGAGATCACGGTGACACGGTTTCCTCCACCTTCATTCTTAATCTTTATCAACTCATTCTTCTGCAACAGCAGGGATAATCACGTAGCAACGCTACCAGATCATCATACAGCAACGCTGTGGCAAAATATAGTGCCTAAACTCAACAAGAGTTAATCAGTCTGGCACTTTGTCAGACAAGGCACCCCAACTGGCAGAGAAGTATATTGAATGTTATTTGGTATATGATTGGCCAACTGTATGCTTGTGTGACTTTAATATCCTATAAATCTGTCTGTTGGTTAAAAAGCGAGGCGAAGCCTCACATTTCGGTACGTTTATTAAAATTGTAGTGTAGCTGTGAATATTATCCAGCACTAGACTCGTGAGTGTCCATTGTGTCAGAAAGAATTCAGCCTCAATAAGTAAAAACCTCACAAGTGTCCATAGTGTTGGAAAAGATTCAGTCAAGCTAACTGTATCTTAAAATGAATAAATACATTGCATATATACTTGAATATATAAATTAAGTTATCAATTGCTTGCTTAGTTATTTTTTAAGTTATTTAAATTTCATTTAATTGAATATAATTTCTAGTACTTAGTTAACAGTATTTAGACTACATTTAAGGTCATTTATTATACTTTTACAATTTAATTTGTTGTTTATAGTATAAGTACATATTGGCTGTTAATAGTTATGGTGCTAGGTTAGACTATGTATGTTTAAATCCCTGATTTAAACAGAGCCAGTGTTCAGTCAGATAACTGAATTTATTAAATCTTATCCTTGTATAAAATACAAGCTGATGTAAGATCCCTGTCTACAGGTGGACTGGAACTTCTATCAACAAAGTCATTCACCCCACCTGTCCCTTACAGCCCACAGTCTGTCATTAGGAAAAGAGGAACTAGGATTTACAACCCTAGCTAGAGATTTTAATTGAATTAATTTGCAGACAGTAAATTTTTAATTTAGTTCAGTACAAGTCCCTGGTAGTCTCCTCTTATATCAATCCCAGCAGGTTTTTCCCACATTAATGGTCCTTCGAACCTAGATAATAATGGTCCTTTGTACCTAGATATTTATGATCATTCGTTTACTGAATATTTCAATGCCAAAAAGATAAGAAACTTCTTGATTTTGCATTGGAATAATTCTTACATATTCTAGCCTAACCTAGCTATCAGCCAATATTTATCATAGCCATATATCTAAGTAAACAAACTATGTTAGCAGTGGCTTAAGCCACCATATCCATTAACTAGTAAGCATTCATAGCATACTAATACTGTTCAGTGTTAAGAAACCACAGTAATTAAGTATATCAGTGTCACAGACACAACTGCATCTTAATCATACAATTACCTACCTCACTTGTGGTAACATTACATATATATTTAAGTGTATTATCTAGTATTATCTCTAATCTACTGATTTTCAGAGCTGCTCATTACATAATATTCTTTAAAAAAGTGTTATCATCACTGTAAGAGCATTTCATTACAATCTAACCATAATCAATCTAACCATAATCAACTGTATCAAACCCTATTACAGGTAAAACCAGTAGGCATTATAATTGCTGTTATAATTGCTGGCATATCAGCCTCTTGTACACACGTGGCACTTCTCTGCTCAAATTGTCACAAATTGAAATAATGGTATAAACTACAATAATGCACGGAGGAAGAGGCTGATATGCCAGCAAACACTCTTCAGGAAACAATCTGTCTTGGATAAGTCGTTCCACAACATTGACGCTTGGATCGTCGACTTGATTTGGCGTCACCAGCTTTTTATTTTCGTCTAATTTCTTTGTAAAAAGATACTTTTTCAGATTAAAATTATGTTTTTTCGTGTTGTACGTTCAGCACCAACATTATAATGAGTAAATATATCATATTTATTCATTACTAACGTATTGCCAGGAAGCTTTCTGATGCTTGTGTAGCTTGTGTTAGCTTGTGGTAATTAGACGGACCGAGCTGGGGTTGAACAAATACCTGCGTTCACAGTTCATCCGCATCGCCAGTGTGGTGTTTGTGTGTTGCTGAGGAACTCTTGGTTGTAGGGTTGATATAAAGCCATTGCTTGGTTACTGACTTTAATACTTATAAACGATTACATGACTAGTAGCTACCAAGCTTGGCGTCCTGTACACTTTCTTGTTTACCTCTTTGCTGGCATCTGAGCCACAACACATATAAACGTTTTCTATGAACATGACAATCACTAAACTACTTGTGAAGGAGGAAATGTATATGTTTATCTCTCAGAATGTTTGGTAATATGTTTATTGTTTGTAATGTGTGTATATATATGTATTAACACGATGTTCTGAACGGGGTGAGAATAGCTTGAGCTACCTCATCCCTTTGTGTGTATTTTACATCAATAAACTTATTTCAATTTCAATTTAATTTAATAACTATATGCCTGTCAAGTAGAAGATTTTAATTATTAATTGCATTATATTGTCGTTTTAATAGTGAACACGTACACATGCGAGAGTGGTAAAAATATTAGTGTGCGATGTTGTCAATTTACGGAGTGTCTAAACTGCCACTTTTATACAACTACAAATATCTGCGGTTTTACTTAAAAAATATTTGTCTGGGAAAGGTTTTATATAAAGTTTCTATTTCTGTCATTCTTGTGACTAATAAATAATTTAAGTTATCAAGATGTTTTCAACCATATTTTTTCGGCGTTCGTCTATTCCAACATGGGCGACCAGTTTGGAAACGCGATACTTGGGTTGACCCAACTGATAATTGGGTCAATTCCATTGGATACAAGACACTCCGTACATTGACAACATCGCACACTAATATTTTTACCACTTCGGACACCAGCTTTCGACGTTTCGCATATGTGTACGTGTTCCATATTAAAACGACAATATAATGCTATTAACAATTAAAATCTTCTATTTAACAGGCATATAGTTATTAAATGAAGTTTAGTGATGTAATAGACATAATCCGGAGCTGGTAAGGACGCCGCCCGCCAGCGTAAACACAACACACCCTAATGCCCACAAACACGATACAACGCACAAAACACAACACTTCTGTCAGTTTTTGGATAAACTCCTTTTATATTTATTATGTGATAGTTATACATGTATAAAATGATAACTATTATAGGTAAGCGCCTAATATTTAATATTAATCAATAAAAAAGAAGTCAGAAGTCACACGCCTGTCTGTACATGTCTTTTGTGTAAAAGTATTTTGGGCGCTCATGTACTTGTGCGCTAGCTGGCATTCACAACTGTTCTCGCCTACAAGCATTAGAATTAAACAAACGAATCTATTTATTCATTTATATACAAGAAGAGAAGGCTACCCTTGAGTCTGTAATATTCATCTGATCACTGGTCTCCCATTTGGTCCTCATTACTTTATCTTACTATTATTGAATGTCAATAACCGTATTATGCAATTTCAATTTCTTCTATTTCTTTCTTTATTATGCACCCCATACCTATCCCGTGGGCGGTGGTGTAAAGGATTACAGTGGCACATAATCGGTTCAGGAACTGAACCCTCTAGTTCGTTTAGCTGAGCAAATAACAATGTTTGACGCTAGTTACAAAATTATTAATGTTGTATACACATGTACACACACTCATACATACATGTACATATATATATAATATATATATATATATATATATATATATATATATATATATATATATATATATATATATATATATATATATATATATATATATATTTATATATATATTTATATATATATATATATATATACGTATACATATACGTATACATATATACATACACATACATATTTAATCACCTACACAAATACACACATCAATAATCTGTGTCACAGGTGATCAACAAGAGGCTCACAACAGTCACTATACAAGGCACTTTACATATATGGTGAGTCACACAGTTACTAGTCTTGCTCCACACCCACCCAACTGGGCGGCAGCTTTACAGTCATGTGCTCCACACCCACCCAACTGGGCGGCAGCTTTACAGTCATGTGCATGCATTACCTACAGTAAGCAAATTTTGGATACTTCGCTAAGATTTCGGGCAGCACATCATTATGAATGAAGTACTTACACATTTCATTATGCAACATTAATAAAGTTGTCCATCAGCATTTTGTGGTGTTCAGCTACCCTTATCTTCTGTATGTTCCTTACATTACCAGTATACACAAACATTGACATGTAGGGATATAGACTCTCAGGTAAGTTAGTAATTTAAATGTACAGTAGCAGTCCTAGGCGTTCAATCCCCGACCACCGTCCAAGTGGTTTGGCACCATTCCTCCCCATCCCATCCCAAATCCTTATCCTGACCCCTTTCCAGTGTTAAATAGTTGTAATGAACAGGCAATATATATATATATATATATATATATATATATATATATATATATATATATATATATATATATATATATGTCGTACCTAGTAGCCAGAACGCACTTCTCGGCCTACTATGCAAGGCCCGATTTGCCTAATAAGCCAAGTTTTCCTGAATTATTATATGTTCTCTAATTTTTTTCTTATGAAATGATAAAGCTACCCATTTCATTATGTATGGGGTAAATTTTTTTAATTGGAGTTAAAATTAACGTAGCTATATGACCGAACCTAACCTAACCTAACCTATCTTTATAGGTTAGGTTAGGTTAGGTAGCCGAAAATATTAGGTTAGGTTAGGTTAGGTAGGTTAGGTAGTCGAAAAACAATTATTTCATGAAAATTTGGCTTATTAGGCAAATCGAGTATGGGGTGCATAACAAATAATAGCCTCCTTCGGGGGAGCCTAATACGTGTTAGTCTTAAATCCTTTAATCTCAAATCTTGCTACAATGTTCCGCTTAATATATGTTATGTACTCTCGCAACCCAATGTACCTTCTTGTATATAAATAAATAGATTTCAACTGTAAGGGGGTATGGTTTCACCTTGTTATTCTAATAATGGATAAATAATTCTAATAATGGAAGCGCTAATTATATGAACAAGTGCCATGTATTTATTCAGACGAGAACAACAGCGAACACAAACCAGCGCATATACGAACGGAATGGTTTGTATGTACAAACTTCTCAGTGAACGAAGTTGTTTCTAGCCCGGTATCCGAAATTGCAGTATACGACTTGACCAGTCCCCATTCCGGATTGGTTCGGAGCACATCCACTATGGGAGAGCTGTTTCCTTCAAAAAAGTATAATCATGTAGCATTATGTTTAAAGAAACAATTCCAAGTATATTCTTTGATTGAAAAACATAGGGATAAATACAAGCGTTAATTGTAAATGACCAATTATAAACAAAAATAAGAAGTAGGAAAAATGATATGTGGAACCAGACAAAAACATTGGAACGCTTAGGTGATGAGAGGGTAAACAACCGTCGCCATTTTAGCAGCACCCGCCGGTGATGTCCAGCACGAGCATTAAGATTCAGATTCAGATTCAGATTCAGATGTTTATTCAGGTAAGGTATATACATACAAGTGATGTTACATTAATGGATTGTTATATAGATAGAGCTAGTACATACAATGCCTAAAGCCACTATTACGCAATGCGTTTCGGGCAAGAAAAACATTAATATCTAGAACTTAATACTAATTGAGCATAAAGAATAAAAAGTGTTGAGAACAAATACAAATAAAGATAAAAAAAGGGGGAACATGACTGAAAAAGCAGCACAAATACAATAGGTTGACAAACAGTGTTGATTAAAAAAAAAGAAAATAACGGACATGGGTTGACAATAGAGGAGTGAGGTAGGTTACAGGGAATTTATTAGGTAATGTTTAGTTTTTATCTTAAACAGGTTGAGAGAGGTACTGTCTTTAACATGGTTGGGAAGGTCATTCCACATTCTGGGCCCCTTGATTTGTAGAGCATTTCTGGTTTGATTAAGTCGTACTCTAGGAATATCAAAACTGTATTTATTTCTGGTGTGGTGCTCATGGGTTCTGTTACAACCTTCTATGAAGCTTTTGAGATCAGGATTGGCATTACAATTTAGCGTTTTGTATATGTATAGTACACATGAGAGAATGTGCAGTGACTTAATGTCTAACATATTCAGGGATTTGAATAGGAGTACCGAGTGATGTCTGGGGCCAGAATTGGATATTGTCCTAATAGCAGCTTTGTGTTGAGTAATTAGAGGATGTAAATGATTTTGGGTAGTAGAGCCCCAAGCACAAATACCATAGTTGAGATATGGATAGATAAGGGAGTAATAGAGAGTCACCAGGGCAGGGCGTGGTACTTAATATCTGATCTTAGAAAGAATGCCCACAGTTTTTGAAACTTTTTTAGATATGTTTAGAATGTGTCCCTGGAAATTCAGCTTGTGGTCAATGAGAATGCCAAGGAATTTGCCATCTAATTTGTTACAAATTTGGGTATTGTTTATTTTGAGATTTATTTGATTAGAGGATTTATTGCCAAACAGAATATAGAAAGTTTTGTCAATGTTAAGGGTGAGTTTGTTGGCAGTTAGCCACAGGTGGACTTTATTTAGCTCAGTATTTACTGTGGCATTTAGAGCAAGGGGATCAGGACTGGAGTAAATGAAGGTTGTGTCGTCAGCAAATAGGATTGGTTTGAGGTGTTGGGAGGCATTTGGAAGGTCATTAATGTAGATGAGAAAGAGGAGAGGGCCAAGTATGCTGCCCTGGGGAACACCAATGTTGATGGGTAGGGTGGGAGAAATTGTATTATTCACAGAAACACATTGGAGCCTGTCAGTAAGGTAGGATTTGAGGTATTGTAGGGAGTGTCCTCTGACACCATAATGATGTAATTTAAGAAGAAGGTTTTGGTGGTTGACAGTATCGAAAGCTTTACGCAGGTCCACAAATAACCCAACAGGGAACTCATTTTTATCAAGAGCTGTATGAATCGAGTTAAGCATACTAATAAGTGCATCGTTAGTGCTTTTTTTGGGCCTGAAGCCATATTGGCAAGGGCTAAGTATATTGAGTTTGGCTAGATATGAGTAAAGCTGCTTATAGATTAGTTTTTCAAAAATTTTTGACAAGTTTGGCAGGATTGATATAGGTCTGTAGTTGTTAACATCTGTGAGATCACCACATTTGTGGACAGGCGTTACTCTCGCTTTTTTTAGAAGTTATGTAAGAGCAGCTGCTGGCTTGGGGAAAGGGGCCCACGCCGTCTCCGTCCCGGGTTATATAACCTCGGGTCAATGCGCGCGCAGCTTGGGGCGGTTAAAGTCGGCTTCCAGACATACGTTTTCTTCCACTCAGAAAACCCACCGTTTTTGGGAAACAGTGTTCTTTATCTCCTCAAGGGCACCAGACTTGGTTTTAAGGGAAAGGATTATCTCATTGACGTCAATGGAATTAATAGGCTTTAGGTACAGAGACTGGGGATAGTTCCCTGTCAGATAGTCCTTAATGTCAGTACTGGAAGATGGAATATCATTAGCAAGGGATGAACCAATGGAAGAGAAGAACCTATTGAACTCAATAGCAGAATCAGAGGCTGAAAGCTGACCATCGTTATTAGACAGGAGAGTCGGTTTGTTATTTAAAGACTTCTTTGATCCCAATATTTGTGAAATTGTTCTCCATGTTTGTTTAATGTTGCTCTTTATTTGGGTAAATTTATCTTCGTAGTACTTAGTTTTGGCTCGTCTAATTATCTTAGATAGCAATAATGAGTAATTCTTTGAGAATTCTTTGGAGACAATCCCTAACCTATACTTTTTCTCAAGGTCATGTTTTTTATTAATAGATTTAAGTATTCCCTTTGTAAGCCAGGGATTGTTAAGCCTTTTGGTTGTGACTTGTTTTGTAAGCATAGGACAGTGGGTATTATAAAGGCTAAGAGTTGTTTGTAGAAAAGATTGCACTGCTAGGTTGATGTCCCCTATGTTACCTAACTCGGACTCCCAGTTGACATTATCAGCAGCAGTTATAAAATTGTTTATAGCAGTTTCATTGTGCAGCCTAAAGCTTAACTCCCTTGTTTCTAGAGGTGGTTTGCTAATGTTAGTTAAGAGAAATGTGGGGTAATGGTCTGTAGTGCTATCGGTAAGGGAAAACCTTGACACACACTGTACCTATCATAAAGAAGAAGCACCACCATTGACCGCCAAGTGCTCACATCAAGTCTAACTCTAAGAAACAACACTCAAGCCTTGACGCTTCTCCCAACATCCGGGGGAGAAAACCTTCACACAAACTGCACCTGTCATAAAGAAGATGAAGACTCACCAGTGTCCACAGTGTCCGAAGGTATTCACTCGTCCTGGACATGTGAAACGTCACATGTTAGTGCATTCAGGTGATAAACCTCATGAATGTCCAGAGTGTGGGAAGAGATTCAGTGAGCATGGAAATATGAAGACTCACATGTTAGTGCATTCAGGTGACAAACTTCATGAGTGTCCAGAGTGTGGGAAGAGATTCAGTCAGCGTGGACATATGAAGACTCACAGGATGGTGCATGCGGATGAGAGACCTTTTCAATGTGCCGAGTGTGGCAAAAAATTTAGAGAACGTAGAACTATAATACAGCACTTGTTAGTGCATTCAGGTGATAGTGCATTCAGGTGACAAACCTCATGAATGTCCAGAGTGTGGGAAGAGATTCAGTCAACGTGGAAGTATGACGACTCACATGCTAGTGCATTCAGGTGACAAACCACATGAGTGTCCAGAGTGTGGGAAGAGATTCAGTCAACGTGGAAGTATGACTACTCACATGTTAGTGCATTCAGGCGACAAGCCTCACGAGTGTCCAGAGTGTGGGAAGAGATTCAGTCGTCTTGGTGATATGAAGAGGCACAAAATGACACATGCAGATAATAGGCTAAACACTTAGTGTGTGGAAGGTAATTAAGAGAATGTTGAAGGATAATGAAGCACGTACAGGTATATTAACTTAACTTTAATCTAAAAGTGTGTGTGTGCTCTCACAATGTCAGTTTGATGTTCTTCAAAGGTAATTCTATTTTGTTTGAGAAATACACTTCACCATGAAAGGTAAAGATCAAGATATTTTATTATATTGTTCATTATGAAAGTTAGATGACCAAGCAAGAACTAGAGAAGCTGTCACTATAGGAAAATTCAAAATTGCTTATAAGTATAGAAATATCTCTTTAGTTTAGCAAAGATAAATCAAAGCTTTAAATGTTTTTCTTCATATTTGTGTAAATAATAATGTGCTTTCTGTTTTTGTTCTCTGTGAAAATTTATTTAAAATGTAATATACTCTGTAGCTAAGTTATGGACATTATTGTTGTAATATTATTTAGCATTGTTGCTGGTGAAGAAGACAGTCTGAGACGTACTTAAGATGAGACCATTTGATTGATAGGGAAATGTAGGTTAATCAAGGAATTTTCTCATCAGATTCATATGCAAACTGATGTCAATTTTATATTTTTTGTTTAGGCATATTTATGAATAATACTCTTGATTATAAATGTTTCACCGAAGAGTTTATTGAAGGCAGATATTGGCATTTATAACTGTCAGTCAAGTTAATATGAAATTTAAATTTATATTACTCTAGAAATTTACATCACTCTAAATTTACCAGAAATTTATATTACTCTAGCCTAACTTTATCAGTTATGCTGTAATTGTCTTGGAATATTATTTTACCCGATTTACCTGAGGGCCACTAACCTTAGTGGCCTCGATAAAAACGGGAAGCTGGCAGCTTGTTGAAGGTTTCCTTCCCCCCCCCCCCCCACCCACCAGGTATATTTTTCCTGGTGGGTGGGGGGGGGGGGGAAGGAATTTTTCCAGGTATATTTTGAAATTCGGCACATTTTTGCAGTTATGGCGTTGGCGGGTAGTCAGTTCCATCGATCAATAACCCTGTGGGTGAAAAAGCCTGATTCAAAGTTATATGATTAATTAGCAATAATATTATCCTGATTCATATAATCCTGTCAATTATATTATCCAAACTGGCAAATATATTAGGATGATTGTGAATTACATAAACCTTACTGGCAATTATATTAGCATGACTGTCAATTTATATCAAAGAGATATTTATTTATGTTGTGGTGCTCGTGGGTTCTATTACATCTATCAATGGAGAGTTTCAGATCAGGAGTAGCATTTAGGAACAAGGTTTTGTACATGTAAATAGCACAAGAGAATGTGTAGAGCGAGTGTATATTTAGCATGTTCAGGGATTTAAACAGAGGCTGTGTGTTGTTTGAAGACAGTTTTATTGTTCTGATAACAGATTTTTATTGGGTGGTGATGGGCATCAGGTAATTTGCAGTGGATGAATGAACCCCATGCACAGATACCATATGTTCACATACCAACCCTGATTTTCAAAGAAACTTCTAGATTTTTAGCTCCAGCCATTTCATTGCTCTACAACAAATCATTTGAACTCCAAACCTTTCCTGATATTCTAAGGGGAAAAAAAGCAGGAGTAACCTTAGTCCATTAAAGTGTCAGTCTCACTGAAGTCAACAATTATAGACCAATATCAACTCTGCAGATTTTGTCTAAAGTATTTTAAAGAGTTAATCTACAAGCAGCCTTAATCCTATTTAGCAAAACAAAATATACTTAGTTTTTGCCATAATGGTTTCAGGCCCAAAAAAGGACCAATCATGCACCAATTAGTATGATTAACTTTATATATGCAGCTCTTGTTAGAAATGAGTACCCTTGTTCATTTATTTGTTGACCTACATTAAGACTTTTTTTACACTAACTCATTAACTTTCTTAAATTACAACATTACGGAGTAAGAGGTATAGCAGGAATTTTATCTGTATGATTAGAAAAATAAAATACAGTGTATTTGGCGTTTATGGGTTTAATTTTTATTTTACTTCTAGTTCGCCGCAGGTGCAAAAAGAAAGAAGCAACAGATCGATGGAACTTGACGTCATAGTGTGTTCAAACTCATAAGATTCCAATTCTTGCCCTAAACTTTTAACAAAAACGTCCCTCAAGTTATTTTTCTATATTGAAGACTTCAAACAATTTATAATAATAGCTACGGTAATTATGGTAATATTCTGTCAATAGTTGAGGCATTAAGGTAATATTTATGGTAAAGACTTGTATATTCCTTTTGTGTACAGAGGAAATATTGGTATATTTCTAACACAATCTCACGGGAGTCATTATATTATTGATTATATTTCTCTATTGATGCTTGAGAAAAGGAATCTATAATGAGAACGGAGTTATGAACGATAATCTACTTGCACACAAACAACATATATTGAGACATTCACACATGTTGTGAGCTTCACAACAGCAACGGAACAGCGTGTTGTGAGCGTTGCAACAAAAAATAATATATTGTGAGAGTAGCATCACGTTATTTCTGCGTTGCAATGGTGCAACACTCGCCACATAATATCCCTGTGTTGCATCATTCAAACCCCATTATTTCTGTGTCACAACACGTTATTGCACGCAACATTCCTGTCCGTTGCACGTAACATTCAAAACACGTTATTCCTGTCCGCTGCAACACTTACAACACATTATTACTGTGTTGCAGCGTTCATAATACTTTATTTCTGCGTTGCATTATTCACAACACTTTTGTTCCATGGTGCAAAACTCACAACTTACCACTCCTGTGTTGCAACACGCACAACGGGTTATTTGTGCGGTGTAACTCTCATAACACGCTAATCTTGTGTTGCAATGATGTAACACAACACTCCCAATCTATAATTTATGTGTGCAACACTTACAGAACATCATTTCTGTGTTGCAGTAGTCACGAAATGGCATTTAGGTGTTGTAACACTCACAACACGTTATTCCTGTGTTGCATCGCTGCATCACTCAACATGTTATTGCTGTGTTTCAACACTCATAAGACGTTAGCAATGTGATGCAACACTCGACTCTTTTTCCCATCAAGCGTTAAACGTTGTATTCTTCCCTGGTAATTACAGACCTATCAGTCTCGTGTCATGCACTTGCAAGATGCTTGAAAGGATCATCCTAAACCGACTGTTGCACAAAATAGGCAGGTTAGGGGAGGGGGTCAATGGATTTGTTAAAGGACGGAGCACAGCAAATTGTATAGTTAATTACTTGTATTGTATACATAATTACAAATTGTATAGTTAATTACATGGCCGAAACGCTTTGCGTAATAGTGGCTTTAAGCATTGTATGTACTAGCCCTAACTATAAATCCATCACTCTTTGTAAAATCTTTTGTATGTATGTACCTTACCTAAATAAACATTTGATTTGATTTGATTTGATTACTTGTCTAATGACACGGCTAGGTACTCTGTATTTGTTGACATCAAAGGAGCCTTCGACAAAGCACAGGAGATTGCGATCCTGGACGAGCTTGCATGCATGGGTGTCAAGGGGAGACAAATGAAATGGGTTGAAGACTACCTCAGAGGAAGGAAAGCCAAGGTTTGCTTCAATGAAGCAGTACAATGAATATGGAACTCGGGACCCCCAAGGCGGAGTCTTAAGCCCTACACTATTCAATGTACTTATAAACGCCATTGCAAATATTGATTTTCCGGAAGGAACACAACAAGTGGGATATGCAGATGATGTCCTAATACAAGCTCCCACCTTGGGAAAAATTGAACTCCTTGGAAGGAAATGTATTGAGCTCGGTTTCACTCTCTCCACAAACAAGACGAAGGCATACTCCCATCACAAGCGGAGAGCAAATGAAGAACTGCAAATTAATGATGTAACACTTGAATGGGTTGACCACTATCGGTACCTTGGCGTCATTGTCGGCTCTAACAAGGGAAAGAAAGAGGAGCTCAATCAACTCATATAGGAACATGCAAAAGTCGACTCAGGGCACTGAAAGCTATGACCTGGAATGGACATGGAGCCTCTATTGCCATGCTTAAAATGATGTACACAGCCTATGTGCGCTCCGTCATAGACTATGCCGCACCAGTTCTGTGCACCTACTCCCAAAGTGATATGAAAAGACTTGAAAGCATTCAAAATGAAGCCATGATAATCATTCTTGGAGTTCCAAGGACTGCCAAAACGTCTAATCTACGAGAGGAGTAGTCCCTTCCCTGTGTTAAAAGCAAAATTCAGGAGCTGAATGCTAAGCTTGCAATTAGGATAGCCAGAGATCCCCATTACAATGATATTGCCAAGAAAAAACTGAGCTCTGTGCTACTTTCAGGGGAAAACAGGAGAAGCAAAAAATGGCATTACAGAGCAGTCTGCTACCTTGAAGAGCTTGTTGGGATCGAACTGTTGACAACCCAACACATTTAATTTAGGTTTATTCTGAATGTTTATCCTAATGCTTCGTTGTACTACAACGGGGTACATGAATCTGAACAGGTGTCAGCCTCAGCCGGACCTGTTGTCAGGTGCAACACACTTTGTGCCGAGGTCTGACAAAGGACAAGAAAATAAGATGGTATAAAACTTCATCATGGATATATTGTGATATATCTCTAATCACCTTATATACAATATTTTACATGTATATATATATATATGTGCATTGTACACAAGTACAGTTAAATATATATATAGAGAGAAAGATACTACGACCATGCTACGGTCGTCTCTTGTCCGATTGATCTTCCCACTTATAAATCATCTACTTTCCTGCAATTTGTACCGCTATCAGGAAAATCGTTACCTCCATGCCGACCTCTAAATCTCACAGCTGTTATCTTCCATAACTTTCAAGAGCGTCGACCATGCCTCGAGGTCCTCTTCCTTCATGAGGGTGGAGCACACTAACAGTTGGGTCCGTTGGGCACACATCCAAACGCGACGACAGCCTGTTGACTCAATGGAGGGGAGTAGATGTCTGTATCTCCACATGCTCCGGTCAGCACACGTTACCTCGCCCGGTGGTTCTGATTGGCTAACAGACATTCCCGCCACCAGACGAGCCACACCGTGCTTACAGTTAACGACCTCCATGGTTGTTAACCTCGTTCTTCCTGTAATAATGAACGTATGACTTAAATAATCGTGCCTTTATGCGATGAAATAACACGAATACGATATACCATAACAAGCTTCACCTGCTTGAGCAAGCCTGTGAGCTCCTGCCTGTAGAGAGGTTACCTCCCTGGGAGGATGACTCATGCAAGATCATCATCAATGAAATGGCAATCAAAAAATCCAACATGATACCACAAGAAATGAGGCACAAGTATCTCGAGGAAATTTATAAAGAAGCCGGAGATGAACTAGATCAAATCTACACTGACGGGTCATCTAATCCTGTCAATGGCAGGGCTGGTGCAGCATACACGGTAATCAAGGATAATACTTTCCAACGCAGAAATGAAGAAAAAGCACGTATTGAGAACTATGCCTCTTCAACGCAAGCAGAGCTAACTGCCATTGTTATGGCGTTAAGGTTTCTTGAACGGAACACTAATGGTGCAGTGATTTGCACCGATTCAAAAGCAGCACTGCAAAGCCTAAGTAAAAATCAGGCAGAAAATCTTGCAATAGTCGCTTAAATTAAGAGAGCTGTGAGAGTACTTACCAATCAGGGAAGAGTCATCAAGTTTCTGTGGATCCCCTCCCATGTTGGAATATATGGGAATGAACGAGCAGATGTGCTGGCTGCTGAAGGTGCTGAAGGAGACCATATTGAATACTTCATACCCAAGACTCAACTACAAATTAGAGATATTATCAGGCAACATCACCGTGACAAGGTAACTGAGGAAAGGAGGATAGAAGCACAAACCAGTGAATCTGTACGATGGTACAACATGGTTGCAGCTGGCAATCCCAATCATTATGGCCGAAGAGGAGGACGACGAGGGAGAGAATCAGTAATAGCGAGAATCCGTCTTGGATACAAATATCCATGGAGATTTGGAATGGAAACAACAGTTGATCAGCGAAGTTGCAGAATCTGTGGTGAGAGTGATGGACACCGCCTTGACCACTATCTACGTGAATGTGAACACCTGAGAGACATTAGGAATATGTGTAGAATAATAAACCACACATTGTTTGAGTTAGGAAAACACTATTTGTCAAATATTGATACTGTTCTTAAAAGATTTCCCCATTTTGCACCCGTAAGATAACGTAAGCTTTTAAGGGTTGATAAATGTTAATCTTCTTGTTTGAGGAGCTGTTCACTTGAGACAGTTAAGCAAGTCCCAGCTGTGTCTGGGTACAAGTGATAGGATGAACAACCCAACGGGGTTTCTTCCTATTGGGGAGTGTTGTACATTCTGCTATGGCGGTGTGTCCACTCACAAGATGAGTGACGCTGCCCAATAAACTCGCCCCTTGGGGCAAAATTTAAAAATTTAAATTTGCACCATATAAATTGTTGATTGCTAATATGTAAATTACAAATGATAAGAGATTGAAAAGATAGATAAAAGGTGATGGAAAAATACTGTTATAAATAGATAAATAGAAAATAATTAATATAACGGGAAAGAATATATAAATTATATGCAAATGAATAGTTATTAAAGATGGTTAAGTGTATAAATACAAGTGATTAACTATCTAAAAATGTGAATGGATTAATAAATACATGATGATTAAAATACTAATTTTAGATAAATGAGATAAATATATATTTTTTTTTGAGATATATACAAGAGTTGTTACATTCTTGTAGAGCCACTAGTATGCGTAGCGTTTCGGGCAGGTCCCTGGAATACGATCCCCGCCGCGAAGAATCGTATACAATGCCTAAAGCCACTATTACGCAAAGCGTTTCGGGCAGGAAAAACATTAATGACTAAAGCTTAATACTAATGGGTATAAAGAAAAAAATGTGTTGAGAACAAATAAAAATAGAGGTAAAAGAGGAGGGAACATGGGTGAAAAAGCAGCACAAATACAATTACAAATTATTACAGACAATTATATTTAACAGTCTCTGTGGTGTAGTGGTAAGACACTCGCCTGGCGTTCCGCGAGCGCTATGTCATGGGTTCGTATCCTGGCCGGGGAGGATTTTTTGGGCGCAATTCCTTAACTGTAGCTTCTGTTTAACGCAACAGTAAAATGTGTACTTGGATGAAAAAACGATTCTTCGCGGCAGGGGATCGTATTCCAGGGACCATAGGATTAAGGACTTGCCCGAAACGCTACGTGTACTAGTGGCTGTACAAGAATGTAACAACTCCTGTATATATCTCAAAAAAAAAAACAGCGTTGTTTTGAAAAAAAAAACAGACATGGGTTGACAACAGAGGGGTAAGGTAGGTTAAAGGGAATTTATTAGGCAGTGCTTCGTTTTTAACTTAAACTGGTTGAGAGAGGTACAGTCTTTAACATAGTTGGGAAGGTCATTCCACATTCTGGGTCCCAAGATTTGAAGAGCATTTTTAGTTTGATTAAGTCGTACTCTAGGAATATCAAAACTGTATTTATTTCTGGTATGGTGCTCATGGGTTCTGTTACAACCTTCAATGAATGTTTTGAGGTCAGGATTGGCATTACAGTTCAGCGTTTTATATATGTATAATACACATGAGAGAATGTGCAGTGACTTAATATCTAACATATTCAGAGATTTAAGTAGGGGGCCGAGTGATGTCTGGGGCTAGAGTTGGATATTGTCCTAATAGCAGCTTTGTGTTGAGTAATTAGAGGACGTAAATGATTTTGGGTAGTAGAACCCCAAGCACAAATACCATAGTTGAGGTATGGATAGATGAGGGAGTAATAGAGAGTCACCAGGGCAGGGCTGGGTACAAAATATCTGATCTTAGAAAGAATGCCAACAGTTTTTGAAACTTTTTTTGATATATTTAGAATGTGTCCCTGGAAATTCAGCTTGTGGTCGATGAGAACGCCAAGGAATTTGCCATCTAATTTGTTACAAATTTGGGTATTGTTTATTTTGAGATTTATTTGATTAGAGGATTTATTGCCAAACGGAATATAGAACGTTTTGTCAATGTTAAGAGTGAGTTTGTTGGCAGTTAGCCAAAGATGGACTTTCTTTAGCTCAGTATTTACTGTGGCATTTAGAGCAAGGGGGTCAGGACTGGAGTAAATGAAGGTTGTGTCGTCAGCAAATAGAATTGGTTTGAGGTGTTGGGAGGCATTTGGAAGGTCATTAATGTAGATGACAAAGAGGAGAGGGCCAAGTATGCTGCCTTGAGGAACACCAATGTTGATGGGTACGGTGGGAGAAATTGTATTATTCACAGAAACATACTGGAGCCTGTCAGTAAGGTAAGATTTAAGTAAGGTATGCCTTAAGAAAGGTAAGGCATACTTGGCCCTCTTCTCTTTCTCATCTTCATTAATGACCTTCCAAATGCCTCCCAACACCTCAAACCTATTCTATTTGCTGACGACACAACCTTCATTTACTCCAGTCCTGACCCCCTTGCTCTAAATGCCACAGTAAATACTGAGCTACATAAAGTCCATCTTTGGCTAACTGCCAACAAACTCACCCTTAACATTGACAAAACTTTCTACATTCTGTTTGGCAATAAATCCTCTAATCAAATAAATCTCAAAATAAACAATACCCAAATTTGTAACAAATTAGATGGAAAATTCCTTGGCATTCTCATTGACCACAAGCTGAATTTCCAGGGACACATTCTAAATATATAAAAAAAAAGTTTCAAAAACTGTTGACATTCTTTCTAAGATCAGATATTATGTACCCCGCCCTGCCCTGGTTACTCTCTATTACTCCCTCATCTATCCATACCTCAACTATGGTATTTGTGCTTGGGGTTCTACTACCCAAAATCATTTACGTCCTCTAATTACCCAACACAAAGCTGCTATTAGGACAATATCCTACTCTGGCCCCAGACATCACTCGGTACCCTTACTCAAATCTCTGAATATGTTAGATATTAAGTCACTGCACATTCTCTCTTGTGTATTATACATATATAAAACGCTGAACTGTAATGCCAATCCTGACCTCAAAAGCTTCATTGAAGGTTGTAACAGGACCCATGAGCACCACACCAGAAATAAATACAGTTTTGATTTTCCAGGAGTACGACTTAATCAAACTAGAAATGCTCTAAATGCTCTACAAATCAAGGGCCCCAGAATGTGGAATGACCTTCCCAACCATGTTAAAGACTGTACCTCTCTCAACCAGTTTAAGATAAAAACTAAACACTACCTAATAAATTCCCTGTAACCTACCTTACCCCTCTAGAGAGACGAGGCCTTTGAGGCCTCGAGGAAGAGAGATGAGAGACCTTTTCAATGTGCTGAGTGTGGCAAAAAATTTAGAGTACGTGGAAGTATAATAAGCCACTTGTTAGTGCATTCAGGTGACAAACCTCATGAATGTCCAGAGTGTGGGAAGAGATTCAGTGAGCGTGGAAGTATGACGACTCATATGTTAGTGCATTCAGGTGATAAACCTCATGAGTGTCCAGAGTGTGGGAAGAGATTTAGTCGGCATGGACATATGAAGACTCACAGGATGGTGCATGCGGATGAGATACCTTTTCAATGTGCTGAGTGTGGCAAAAAATTTAGAGAACGTGGAAAAATAATAAGGCACATGTTAGTGCATTCAGGTGACAAACCTCATGAATGTCCAGAGTGTGAGAAGAGATTCAGTCAACGTGGAAGTATGAAGACTCACATGGTAGTGCATTCAGGTGACAAGCCTCACGAGTGTCCAGAGTATATATATATATATATATATATATATATATATATATATATATATATATATATATATATATATATATATATATATATATATATATATATATATATATATATATATATATATGTCGTACCTAATAGCCAGAATGCACTTCTCAGCCTACTATGCAAGGCCCGATTTGCCTAATAAGCCAAGTTTTCCTGAAATAATATATTTTCTCTAATTTTTTTCTTATGAAATGATAAAGCTACCCAATTCATTATGTATCAGGTCAATTTTTTTTAATTGGATTTAAAATTAACGTAGATATATGACCGAACCTAACCAACCCTACCTAACCTAACCTAACCTATCTTTATAGGTTAGGTTAGGTTAGGTTGCCGAAAAAGTTAGGTTAGGTTAGGTTAGGTAGGTTAGGTAGTCGAAAAATAATTAATTCATGAAAACTTGGCTTATTAGGCAAATCGGGCCTTGCATAGTAGGCAGAGAAGTGCGTTCTGGCTACTAGGTACGACATATATATATATATACATATATATATATATATATATATATATATATATATATATATATATATATATATATATATATATACATATATATATATATATATACATATATATATATATATATACATATATATATATATATATATATATATATATATATATATATATATATATATATATATATATATATATATATATATATATATATATATATATATATATATATATTTTTTTTCAACACCCCTTTTTTTTATCTTTATTTGTATTTGTTTTCAACACTTTTTATTCTTTATGCTCAATTAGTATTAAGTTCTAGATATTAATGTTTTTCTTGCCCGAAACGCATTGCGTAATAGTGGCTTTAGGCATTGTATGTACTAGCTCTATCTATATATCAATCCATTAATGTAACATCACTTGTATGTATGTACCTTACCTGAATAAACATATTTATTTATTTATTTATTTAAACTGCACCTGTCATTAAGAAGATGAAGACTCACCAGTGTCCACAGTGTCAGAAGGTATTCACCCGTCGTGGAAATATGGAGCGTCACATGTTAGTGCATTCAGGTGACAAACCACATGAATGTCCAGAGTGTGGGAAAAGATTCAGGCATCTTCAACATATGAAGACTCACAGGATGCTGCATGCGGATGAGAGACCTTTTCAATGTGCTGAGTGTGGCAAAAAATTTAGAGTACGTGGAAGTATAATAAGCCACTTGTTAGTGCATTCAGGTGACAAACCTCATGAATGTCCAGAGTGTGGGAAGAGATTCAGTGAGCGTGGAAGTATGACGACTCATATGTTAGTGCATTCAGGTGATAAACCTCATGAGTGTCCAGAGTGTGGGAAGAGATTTAGTCGGCATGGATATATATTTTTTTTTTTTTTGAGATATATACAAGAGTTGTTACATTCTTGTACAGCCACTAGTACGCGTAGCGTTTCGGGCAAGTCCTTAATCCTATGGTCCCTGGAATACGATCCCCTGCCGCGAAGAATCGTTTTTTCATCCAAGTACACATTTTACTGTTGCGTTAAACAGAGGCTACATTTAAGGAATTGTGCCCAGTAAATCCTCCCTGGCCAGGATACGAACCCATGACATAGCGCTCGCGGAACGCCAGGCGAGTGTCTTACCACTACACCACGGAGACTGATATGAAGACTCACAGGATGGTGCATGCGGATGAGAGGAGAGACCTTTTCAATGTGCTGAGTGTGGCAAAAAATTTAGAGAACGTGGAAAAATAATAAGGCACATGTTAGTGCATTCAGGTGACAAACCTCATGAATGTCCAGAGTGTGGGAAGAGATTCAGTGAGCGTGGAATTATGACGACTCATATGTTAGTGCATTCAGGTGATAAACCTCATGAGTGTCCAGAGTGTGGGAAGAGATTTAGTCGGCATGGATATATATTTTTTTTTTTTTTGAGATATATACAAGAGTTGTTACATTCTTGTACAGCCACTAGTACGCGTAGCGTTTCGGGCAAGTCCTTAATCCTATGGTCCCTGGAATACGATCCCCTGCCGCGAAGAATCGTTTTTTCATCCAAGTACACATTTTACTGTTGCGTTAAACAGAGGCTACATTTAAGGAATTGTGCCCAGTAAATCCTCCCCGGCCAGGATACGAACCCATGACATAGCGCTCGCGGAACGCCAGGCGAGTGTCTTACCACTACACCACGGAGACTGATATGAAGACTCACAGGATGGTGCATGCGGATGAGAGGAGAGACCTTTTCAATGTGCTGAGTGTGGCAAAAAATTTAGAGAACGTGGAAAAATAATAAGGCACATGTTAGTGCATTCAGGTGACAAACCTCATGAATGTCCAGAGTGTGAGAAGAGATTCAGTCAACGTGGAAGTATGACTACTCACATGTTAGTGCATTCAGGTGACAAGCCTCACGAGTGTCCAGAGTGTGGGAAGAGATTCAGTCGTCTTGGTGATATGAAGAGGCACAAAATGATACATGCAGGTAATAGGCTAAACACTTGAAGTGTGGAAGGTAATTAAGAAAATGTTGAAGGATAATGAGGCACATACAGGTATATTAACTTAACTTTAATCTAACAGTGTGCTATCACAATGTCAGTTGGATGTTCTTCAAAGGTAATTCTATTTTGTTTGAGAAATACACTTCACCATGAAAGGTAAAGATCAAGATATTTTATTATATTGTTCTTTTATGAAAGTTAGATGACCAAGCAAGAACTAGAGAAGCTATCACTATAGGAAAATTCAAAATTGCTTATGTGTATAGAAATATCTCTTTAGTTTAGCAAAGATAAATCAAAGCTGTATAGTTTTTTCTTCATATTTATGTAAATAATAATGTGCTTTCTGTTTTTGTTCTCTGTGAAAATATATTTAAAATGTAATATACTCTGTAGCTAAGTTATGGACATTATTGTTGTAATATTATTTAGCATTGGTGCTGGTGAAGAAGACAGTCTGAGACGTACTTAAGATGAGACTATTTGATTGATAGGGAAATGTAGGTTAATCAAGGAATTTTCTCATCAGATTCATATGCAAACTGATGTCTATTTTATATTTTTTGTTTAGGCATATTTATGAATAATACTCTTATAATAATAATAATAATAATAATTTTTATTTAGGCAAAGGTACATACATAAAGAGAATTTACAAAGTTTGTTGGCTTTATAGATAGAGCTAGTACATACAATGCCTAAAGCCACTATTGCGCAAAGCGTTTCGGGCAGAAACGATTATATGATCTTGATTATAAATATTTCACCGAAGAGTTTATTGAGGGCAGATTGGCATTTATAACTGTCAGTCATGTTGGTATGAAATTTAAATTTATATTACTCTAGAAATTTACATCACTCTAAATTTACCAGAAATTTATATTACTCTAGCCTAACTTTATCAGTTATGCTGTAATTGTCTGGGAATAATATTTTACCCGATTTACCTGAGGGCCACTAACCCTAGTGGCCTCGATAAAAACGGTTAGCTGGCAGCTTGTTGAAGGTTCCCTTCCCCCCCCCCCCATTTTGCTTGATTTTTTCCAGGTATATTTTGAAATTCAGCACATTTTGGCAGTTATGGCGTTGGTGGGTAGTCAGTTCCATCGATCAATAACCCTGTGGGTGAAAAAGCCTGATTCAAACTTATATTAGCTTGATTAGCAATAATATTATCCTGATTCGTATAATCCTCTGTCAATTATATTATCCAAACTGGCAATTATATTAAGATGATTGTGAATTACATAAACCTTACTGGCAATTATATTAGAATGACTATCAATTTATATCAAACAGATATTTATTGATGTTGTGGTGCTCGTGGGTTCTATTACATCTATCAATGGAGAGTTTCAGATCAGGATTAGCATTTAGGAACAAGGTTTTGTACATGTAAATAGCACAAGAGAATGTGCAGAGCGAGTGTATATTTAGCGTGTTCAGGGATTTAAACAGAGAGGCTGTGTGTTGTTTGAAGACAATTTTATTGTTCTGATAGCAGATTTTTATTGGGTGGTGATGAGCATCAGGTAATTTGCAGTGGATGAATGAACCCCATGCACAGATACCATATGTTCACATACCAACCCTAATTTTCAAAGAAACCTCTAAATTTTTAGCTCCAGCCATTTCATTGCTCTACAACAAATCATTTGAACTCCAAACCTTTCCTGATATTCTAAGGGGAAAAAAAGCAAGAGTAACCCTAGTCCATTAAAGTGTCAATCTCACTGAAGTCAACAATTATAGACCAATATCAACTCTGCAGATTTTGTCTAAATCATTTTAAAGAGTTAATCTACAAGCAGCCTTAATCCTATTTAGCAAAACAAAATTTACTTAGTTCTTGCCATAATGGTTTCAGGCCCAAAAAAGGACCAGTCATGCACCGATTAGTATGATTAACTTTATATATGCAGCTCTTGGAAGAAATGAGTACCCTTGTTCATTTATTTGTTGATCTACATTAAGACTTTTTTATACTGTTAACACATTAACTTTCTTAAATTACAACATTACGGAGTAAGAGGTTAATCCCTCCAATACCTACAATCTTACCTTAGTGACAGGCTCCAGTATGTCTCTGTGAATGATTCCATTTCACCCACTCTACCTATTAACACTGGTGTTACACTGGGCAGTATTCTTCACCCTCTCGTTTTTCTCATCTCCCCCTCCCTCTCCAGCCCGTTGCCATCATGACGGGGCTTGGTTGGCTGATGCTAGAGTGTGATGCTCCATGGGACAGTGTCCTCTGTCCTTTTGAAGCCTAATGCTCTTGCTGCCATCTTCACTAATTGTGCTGAATAATTTTTCCTATTAAGTTTAGTTTTTCCTTCCCAATTCTCCTGTTTAATTGCTATTTCCTTGTGACGTTTTGCAATTCTTGATTATTCTTTCAGATGTTTTCTTCTGTTTAGACACCGGGTTTTTGGGGAGGCACACCCTCTCACCCGTAAAACTGTGGTCCTCGGCATTGTCCAGCAAGAGGACACCTTTATTGTCAATCTTTTCCTTCATTGCTGAGCCCAATTATATCGTGCTGAGCTTCTATTATATCTTGACGGATTGATGATTCCTATCGTTGTGATTGTAGGGCGTATATTTACAGTGCACCCCTGGGGGGGGGGAGCCTTTGTCTTGTTGGTTGTCCTATCCTCTAATTGTGGCTCCATGGTGGGTATGGGGCCTTGTTTGTCGATGAAATGTTTACTCGTTCATTTACATGCTGATATCTGACCCTCTTTTTAACTTCTAAGACGAGAGGTGTGGGAGACCAGGACCTAGATTCAGGAAGCTCTGTGTATTTCTTCGTAAGTGGGTTTGCTACGAAGGTTCCTAAGTGCGCCCTAAGAAGATGCTTAGGTGCGATTCAATAAGGTCCACTTAGGAAGATATTTAGGTTTTGGGTCTTGTTCACTTACGTGCCGACAGAGGTCACTACTGTGTTTCGTTTGGCCAATCAGAGTGACTTACATTTCTAACCTGACCAATCACGCTAATGGTGCCCGAAATTTGCCCGAAATTTGCCCGAAACGCATTGCGTAATAGTGGCTTTAGGCATTGTATGTACTAGATCTATCTATATATCAATCCATTAATGTAACATCACTTGTATGTATATACCTTACCTGAATAAACATCTGAATCTGAATCTGAATCTGAATGCAATATCAGCTGTGTTATGTAAACATTGTGGTTCCTCGTGGTATTGTTGTCAGAAAAATCATCTGTTGCAAACTCTACCTACTATAACAAGAAGAAGAAATGATCTGTGCATCCAGTCATGTGCCTGAAACAATCAAACACTATCTCCACTACACTGTTTGTCAACCTATTGTATTTGTGCTGCTTTTTCAGTCATGTTTCCCCCTTTTTTTTTATCTTTATTTGTATTTGTTCTCAACATCTTTTATTCTTTATGCTCAATTAGTATTAAGTTCTAGATATTAATGTTTTCTTGCCCGAAACGCATTGCGTAATAGTGGCTTTAGGCATTGTATGTACTAGCTCTATCTATATATCAATCCATTAATGTAACATCACTTGTATGTATATACCTTACCTGAATAAACATCTGAATCTGAATCTGAATCTGAATCTCCTTCACTGGTTTCGACATCGTAGTGCCAGAGTAAATAAAACAAAAAAAATAGCGCACTTAAAATAACCTTTACCATCGTGTATATTACTAGGTGACATCTCGTTACATGAAAATTATCCAATAATCAAAGCACTGGCTAAATATCTCCAGTGACCAACAAAGTGGGTTTAATAGGTTTATTTGTTGAGAGTTCAAAGTACTGACAATATGAAAAAAACACCAGAATAAGAAACATTTTTATTGGCAAAAAGATTAATGGCAAAGATATAATTATTTTATCACATCCCTAATATATGTTTCACCTCAAATTGGTCTAAGGGCAACATATTGATGGCCTATATCATTGTTTTGTGTATATCATTTAAACAAAATTATATCAAATTTTTCCCTTACATGTAAGGTATATTAAACACTGTACTGTATTGAAAGCAACTTTATTTTATAATTAAAATAATTCAATTTTAAGGCCAATGCTGTGTATACACAGCATTAGCTAACAAACACTGTTATTATACAAACCAAAAATTTACCCAGCCATATTATGTACCACATTTCTTAGTGTCTATGAATAAATATTTATTGATATATTTTTCACACAAATTTTTGGTCTTTTGTCAGATGCATATATTTCTCCTCAGGTATCTGACTTTCCATATAAAGTATAGCAGCATAAATAATATTTCCAAATCAGCAGGTACATGTTTGTAACAGTTTGTTTGTATATTTATGTTTCACTTACATATACAGTATGTGCTATTGAATTTAATAGGTAAAAATTGATAGGATAACTTACAAATAAATCTATGAATCCAATTATAAATGTTTTTGATTTCCGTTATTGATAAATTCTTGAGTTACTGTACTTGTATTTTTATACAAAAGTTCCATTATGTAGTGTTTTCAATTACATGTTCTACTTTGTTATTTATTTATTTATTTATTTATTTATTTATTTATGCATATACAAGAATGTACATAAGGAATGTGAGGATACAAATATGGTAATTACAGTCTTGTAAAGCCACTAGCACGCGCAGCGTTTCGGGAAGGTCCTTAATCTAAGAAAATTTTAAGGAGGTAAATACTTGCAAAAATTATAGACAAAAAAATGATAACAGATTACATGAAATGAAAAAAAGATGAGAGAAAATTGTAGGTACAGTATATTAAAGCACATAGGTAGCTGAGATTGATTGCAATGACAGCTTGAATGGTAGTTGACAAAAAATTGGTAGGCACAATACAGCAGAAACAATATAAGATTGGTTGCAATGACAGCTTGAATGGTAGTTGACAAAAATTGGTAGTCACAATACAGCATATGGCTAGCACATAGAAGAAGACAGCAATGAACACAATGATAAGGTTGTTTGATATTACATAAAAATTAGGAGATTGGGTATCACTAGGTACAGAGCAAATTTAAAGCTCAGTGTAGGAAACTAAGAAGATGAAGTTAGGTACTTTTTGGTTTTGCTTTTAAATAAGGCAAAAGTTTTACAGTTTTTCAATTCACTAGGGAGTGAGTTCCATAGACTAGGTCCCTTAATTTGCATAGAGTGTTTACACAGATTAAGTTTGACCCTGGGGATATCAAAGAGATATTTAATTCTGGTGTGGTGATAATGGGTCCTATTACATCTGTCCAGGGAGAGTTTCAGAGCATGGTTTGCATTGAAGAACAGGGTTTTGTAAATGTAGTTGACACAAGAGAATGTGTGGAGGGAGTTAATATTTAGCAAGTTTAGGGATTTAAACAATGGAGCTGAGTGTTGTCTGAAAGCAGAGTTAGTTATTATTCTGATAGCAGATTTTTGCTGTGTGATGATGGGCTTAAGGTGGTTTGCAGTGGTAGACCCCCATGCACAGATACCATAATTAAGATAGGGGTAGATTAGTGCATAATATAGTGAGAGGAGAGCAGAGTTAGGAACATAATATCTGATTTTGGAGAGTATACCAACTGTCTTAGAGACTTTCTTAGTTATGTGTTGAATGTAGGTGCTGAAGTTGAGTCTCTTGTCTAGGAATAGGCCAAGAAATTTGCCATCATTTTTATTACTGATGTTGATGTTGTCTATCTGTAGCTGAATTGCATTTGATGATTTGCTCCAAATAAGATGTAGTAAGTCTTTTCGATGTTTAATGTTAGTTTGTTCGTTGACATCCATAAGTGGACTTTTTTTAATTCATTATTCACAACATTATTTAGTGTATGTGGGTTGAGGTTTGAATAGATAAGAGTAGTATCGTCAGCAAACAGTATAGGTTTGAGAATATTAGAGACATTAGGCAGATCGTTTATATATATAAGAAATAGAAGAGGTCCTAAGATGCTGCCCTGTGGCACTCCAACGGTAATTGGTAGAGTGGAAGAAGTTGTATCATTGATGGTTACATATTGGTGTCTGTCACTAAGATAGGATCGGATGTAGTCAAGGGCAAGGCCTCGGATTCCATAATGCTGGAGTTTAAGTAAGAGGTAGTTGTGATTAACAGTATCAAAGGCTTTTCTTAGGTCAATGAAGAGTCCAATCGGAAACTCATTTTTGACAAGGGCTGAGTAGATAATGTCAAGGAGACTAATGATTGCATCGTTGGTGCTCTTTTGGGACCGGAAGCCAAACTGGCAGGGGCTGAGTATGTCGAATTTTACGAGGTAGGAATAGAGCTGTTTGTAAATAATTTTTTCAAATATTTTTGATAGAATGGGTAGATTTGATATTGGTCTATAATTGTTTATGTCCGCCGGATTGCCTCCTTTATGGACTGGCGTTACTCTTGCTTTTTTGAGGATATCAGGGAAGGTGTGACACTCTATAGATTTGTTGAACAGTAGTGCTATGGGTGGGGCAAGGGCATGGGAGGCTCTCTTGTACACAATGGACGGAATTTCACTGGTGTTCCCTGCCTTGGTTTTTAGAGAGTGTATGATGGACACAACATCTGCCGGGCTGATTGGTGAAAGGAGAAGAGAGTTTGGATAGCTGCCTGAGAGATATGTGTTAATATGTGTCTGAGTCTGTGGGATTTTACTGGCAAGATTAGCACCAACCGATGAAAAGAAACTATTAAATTCATTTGCCATTTCTAAATCAGTTGACGGTATATCCCCATCCTTGTAGAGTTTTATTTGGTTATGTGAGTGTTGTTTAGTTCCTAGGATACTAGAGATAGTTTTCCAAGTGTTTTTCATGTTGCCTTTTGCTTCATTGAATCTATTCACATAATATGCAAGTTTTGCCTTTCTTATGATACTGGTAAGCATTGATGAGTACCTTTTAGCTACTTCCTTTGAAACTAGGCCAATCCTAACTTTCTTTTCATATTCATGTTTCTTGTTGATTGAGTTGAGAATGCCACTTGTGAGCCATGGATTGTTTAATCTTTTGTCAGTTACTTGCTTGGTAAGAAGGGGACAATGAAGGTTGTAGAGGCTTAGAGTTTTGGAGAGGAAGAGGTTAGCTAATGAATTTATATCATGGGTATTATTGAATTCAGAATCCCAGTTAATATTGTAAAGTGCCTCTGTAAGATTGTCTAAAGCTGATTCACTGTGTAGCCTAAATGAAAGTTTCTTGCTTTTTGGTGGTGTTATGTCCATGTTCGCTATGAGAAAGGTAGGATAGTGGTCAGTTGTTCTGTCGTAGATTATACCAGACACAAGGGGAGCTGTTATGTTTGTCCATATGTGGTCCAAGGTAGTGGCTGATGTTTGAGTGACTCGGGTAGGTTTGGTGATTGTGGGGATTAGCATACAGGAGTTCATGCCGTTAAGGAAATAGTCAACTTGAGAGCAATTTTGTTGACCCAGGTCAATATTAAAGTCTCCTCCCAGAATGATGTGGTTTTTGTTGAGATTGTTGTTTATAATAAGATTCCTTAGGTTGTCTGAGAAAGAAGCTATGTTAGTATTGGGAAATCTATAGATGGCTCCAATAGTCAAAGAGGATTTAAGGGATTTAATTGTAAACTGAGCAAAAGTATATTCACAGTATTCATCTCTGTCACTAATAACACTGTTGCAGATATATGTATCTCGGTAATATATAGCTGTGCCACCACCTTTTTTATTAGGCCTACAGTTATGAATGGCTTTATAACCAGCTAAGTTGTAGAGTTGGGTATAGTCTTTATTTAGCCAAGTTTCTGTTAAAATAATGAACGATAGGTTAGTACCTAGTGCTGTGAGTAATGCATTTAAATCGTCAAAATGTTTACCAAGTGATCTAACATTTTGGTTATAAACTGATAGATAGGTGCTATTTTGGAGTTTGTTTTTAGCCTGGTGTGCTGTGAAATACTTGCAA
Source organism: Procambarus clarkii (assembly GCF_040958095.1). Lineage (NCBI taxonomy): Eukaryota > Metazoa > Arthropoda > Malacostraca > Decapoda > Cambaridae > Procambarus > Procambarus clarkii. Next base: position 41,256,948 of record NC_091184.1, read on the forward strand.
TAATGATGATCAATGTGCTGGTTGGTGTAGATATGAGACAGAAGATTTTGATCAGGATCTATGTTATATAAGTATGATTGGAATAAAAATTTATGAGAAAAAATTCCTTACTACTTCCCTTCTTTGTGTGTGCCCATTTTCATGTGCTCCACCTTCAACATTTTCATTCATTATAAAGTCATCATCAATGATCTCTTCAAGAGGTATTCTTTGCTCAATGCAATAATTGTGCAACAACATACATGCAACTGAAATTTTTGCACATTTATCTGGTTCATATTGAAGACTACCACCAGACCTGTGGAGACACCTAAACCAAGATTTTAACACGCCAAAAGTTTTCTCGATTACCACTCTTGTTCTTGCATGGCTCCTGTAATACAGCTCTTCTGGAGGGTTTTCAGGGTTTGTGAAGGGTGTAAGTAAGTTGTGTTGCAAGGGATAGCCACTGTCACCTGCATAGATATTTAATTTATAAAATGTGCATACATCTTTAAAAATCACTCAATAATCCTAAACCCACACTGTCTTTCACACACTATTTGATTCTAGCATCTGAAGTGGTTGGTTACCTTCCTCTGTCATATGAATACCTCTTGCATTACATACATCATTCTCATTTAATGTTCAGAGGCATATAACTGACATGTCAAAACAACCAAAATGTAATCCACTTCCTTCCATATTTAACTTAATCATCCACTTGTAATCTCTGGTACACCCATGACACATGATGTATATAAACACCAGTTTAAACACATTTCTGCTGATTTCCATTCAAAATTCTCACTCTCATTCTCCATATCAGGGCTAAAACACACTTTCATTTCTTTAATATAAAATCAACATGAATAAATTTCTTTATACTATTCATAATACAATAAGCTGTTACCATTCAATATTAAACAACTTTTATTTATAGACTGTACAGTGTATTTGTTGTGACTCGATAAATAACAAATAGGCAACCTACTGTACTATAAATGAAGGTCATATATATAAAATGCATATCTTACCTAGCAAATAGGAAATGCCAAATTCTCCTGCTTCAAATCTGTCATGGAGTCTGCTGTTAGCCCATATGAAAGCATCATGAGTGCTTCCAGGGTATCTTGCACAGAAATCCATGATTACATTATCAGGATTTGACACAACTTGAATGTTCAAAGAGTGATATTGTTTTCTATTTACATATATGTTTTCTTCAACTTTTGGAGCTTTAATGGGGACATGAGTACAATCGATTGCTCCAATTACATTGGGAAACCTACTGATATTAAATTTTAACTTAGTTTGTATAATTTCATTCATCTCTGTTGACATTTTTATTTCTGCTAGTCCTTTTCTGTAGAGAGCTTCCGTCACTCCAGTTATTATTTTTGATACACTCGATTGACTGAGACCAGTTGAATCTCCAATAACACTTTGGAAACTTCCACTTGCATAAAATCTCAGAGCTACTAACAATGATGTATGGGCAGGAATGGCTTGACCTCTTCTAGTTATTCTTTCAATATCATCTTTAAGGTCTTCACAAAGTCTTAAGATCATATGACGTGGAAAACGATAGTACCTTAACAATTCTTTATCACTTACATCTAATGGATTTAGACGATCTTTAAAGACTCTTTCTCTCCTTAAAGCTAGCTCATTACGTAAAGCAATAAGCAATAACATTTAAAATGTTTTTAACTGTTAAAATTGGTATTGTTTTGGATGCGTGTCCAGGAACACTATACAGTATTGGGTACCTAGGAAAAATAAAGCATATTGTAATACAGCCTGTAAGATGAAATATATATATACACACACATACTGTACATACATATTTGGGGGTGTACAGTGTGGTGCCCATGATTGTCTATTTATCCTGCCACCTTTCTTCCATCAGCCCCTTGTCCCTATTCAGTCCCCATCCCTCTCTTTTTTTTTTAACAGGCCATAATTAGAGGCCTAAGTATTCAATGACCAAAGTTTTTGTAGTTTTTACCCTAACCTAATATCATTTGTTCAGGATGTTTTTCTTTTATGTCTCACCCACATTTAATTTCAAAATAAAACCAAACAAAATAAATTAAAACTGTATATGTATAGCTAAGGTACACCCTTACTGATTACTAGGTGAACAGGGGCATTTGGTGATAGTAAATGATCACATCAGGCAGGTCTCATCACCTTCTCTCATTTTTCATGTTCACCAGTGTTTATTTACTTAATAACTACTGGTATAATATCTTGCTATTATAAAAGTAATTCTACTATCATCAAACACATATTTACTTCAAGTTTCAAGCAGAGAATGCATATATAACTAACACGAAGGACTCCTCTCCACTAGATTCACCAGCTATAATATTTTGGTCATATTCCAATATCATAAATCGATCCCAATGTTATGTAGTAGAGAAACAATGACTTTTATCCAGTTTACGTAAAGCTACGAGTGGTCGAAACCACACTTAAATCCCGAAATGAACTTACGAAGATTTTTCCACTTAGGGTAGTTAATTGAATACGGACGTAGCCGCCACGAAGGCGCTAAGACGAAAAACGCTCTTAGCTAAGAGGAAAAACCTTCGTAAGTACCTTCCTGAATCCGGCCCCAGGCCCCCAAGTCAGACTGTGATGGAAAGCTGGGCTCTGTAGCCCACACTACATTGGTCCCAGATCAGGCAGCTCCTGACTCTCCCTGCTTGATGGGGTTCTGGGAGCTCTTCTACTACCTGACTTGTGAGTGCTTGGTCCACCAGGTCCCAACTACCCCTATCTGCTCCCCCTCCCACCTCTGTGGCTGGGTTGAGCCCCAAGCTCCCAATGATGTCCACCTCATCACATGGTGTGGCTCCATCTCTCATTGTAACAACTGGGCCTCTCTGCCCCCCCCCCCCCTCTTACTGGGGGTGCTCGGTGCTGTTCCCTCCGCAGTCACACTCACACCATTCCTTCCAGTTCTAATACGTTCCAAGCTTTATTTGGTTCTGCTACATGGACTAAGTTTTTTGATCTTAGTCATGTTGATTCTACTCGTCCTGATGATTTATTCATCCATAAACACCTAGTTGATTTGATGGATACCTTTGTCTTTTTTATCCCCACGCCTACTGATACATATTTCTTTGCAGCGCCTTCTCGGGAAGCAGCTGTCTGCTTAGCCTCGTTGTCCTGCATTGTGAAACCCCGGTTCGGAACTCCAAAAATGCCTAGTTAAATGCTAGGATTTACACTGCTATTCTCCCGCACCATGTAGCGACTGGTGATAGCTGTCAATGCTATCAATCAGAGCTATCGATGTGCTTTAATATACCTAGAAATCTCTCTCATTTTTTTTTTTACGAAGTATCTGTCAACTTTTTATAAATTTTGCTACAATTTACCTACTTAAAATTATCCGTTAAATTAAGGACCTTCTCGAAACGCTGCATGTACTAGTAGCTTTACAAGAATGTTAACACCATGCTATGTACCCCTAACAAACCCAATGTTCCTTGTGTGTGTTTTTTTATACTTTATATTTAAAGTTATACCCATTGTTTCATGTTTTGTCTTGTGCTTGTCCCAAGTTTGTTCACCTCACCCAAAACTGTTGTACCATATCACCTCACCCAAATGCGAGTACAGTATAAGTATGGATGTATAATGAGTGTTTACAGGTTACAGTTGTGTGTGTAAACTAAAGTCTTTGAAAATGTAATAAGTTATTACGAAATGTGTTCAGGCGTCGCGTCAGACTAGAAATAAAAATAAATTTTGGAGAAATGATTTTTCAATTACCATTGACAGTGAAAAGAAACATAAGAAATATTGAGAAAATTCATGTTAGAATTATTAATCTTACCTTTTCGGTCATATTTAACAACATATGTTTTCAAGAAAGACTGCTACCAAAATATACTAATATATATATATATATATATATATATATATATATATATATATATATATATATATATATATATATATATATATATATATATATATATATATATATATATATATATATATACATATATATATATATATATGTCGTACCTAGTAGCCAGAACTCACTTTTCAGCCTACTATTCAAGGCCAGATTTGCCTAATAAGCCAAGTTTTCCTGAATTAATATATTTACTATAATTTTTTTCTTATGAAATGATAAAGCAACCCTTTTCTCTATGCATGAGGTCAATTTTTTTTTATTGCAGTTAAAATTAACGTAGATATATGACCGAACCTAACCAACCCTACCTAACCTAACCTAACCTATATTTATAGGTAAGGTTAGGTTAGGTAGCCAAAAAAAGCTAGGTTAGGTTAGGTAGGTTAGGTAGACGAAAAAACATTAATTCATGAAAACTTGGCTTATTAGGCAAATCGGGCCTTGAATAGTAGGCTGAGAAGTGCGTTCTGGCTATTAGGTACGACATATATATATATATATATATATATATATATATATATATATATATATATATATATATATATATATATATATATATGTCGTACCTAGTAGCCAGAACTCACTTCTCAGCCTACTATTCAAGGCCCGATTTGCCTAATAAGCCAAGTTTTCCTGAATTAATATATTTACTATATTTTTTTCTTATGAAATGATAAAGCAACCCTTTTCTCTATGTATGAGGTCAAGTTTTTTTTATTGGAGTTAAAATTAACGTAGATATATGACCGAACCTAACCAACCCTACCTAACCTAACCTAACCTATATTTATCGGTAAGGTTAGGTTAGGTAGCCAAAAAAAGCTAGGTTAGGTTAGGTTAGGTAGGTTAGGTAGACGAAAAAACATTAATTCATGAAAACTTGGCTTATTAGGCAAATCGGGCCTTGAATAGTAGGCTGAGAAGTGCGTTCTGGCTATTAGGTACGACATATATATATATATATATATATATATATATGTCGTACCTAGTAGCCAGAACGCACTTCTCAGCCTACTATGCAAGGCCCGATTTGCCTAATAAGCCAAGTTTTCCTGAATTAATATATTTTCTATAATTTTTTTCTTATGAAATGATAAAGCTACCCATTTCATTATGTATGAGGTCAATTTTTATTTATTGGAGTTAAAATTAACGTAGATATATGACCGAACCTAACCAACCCTACCTAACCCAACCTAACCTATCTTTATAGGTTAGGTAGCCGAAAAAGTTAGGATAGGTTAGGTTAGGTAGTCGAAAAACAATTAATTCATGAAAACTTGGCTTATTAGGCAAATCGGGCCTTGCATAGTAGACTCAGAAGTGCGTTCTGGCTACTAGGTACGATATATATATGTATATATATATATATATATATATATATATATATATATATATATATATATATATATATATATATATATATATATATTAGTTGATTTTATACCCGCATTAGGTCAGGTGATAATACAGTGAAGGTGAAAACATGGGGGGATACATAAGGGATAAACATAGGGGCTGCAGAAGGCTTATTGGCCCATACGAGGCATCTCCTATCTAAACACAAAGAATAATCCAGTGTAATTGGCCTGTTATGTTGGACATTGTCTTATGTGTTGGCATCGATATGTTCTTGTCTTGTCCTTACTCTCATGGTGGGTAGAGTAAATAGAGTAACTATTTACTCTACCCACCATGAGAGTAAGGACAAGACAAGAACATATCGATGCCAACACAGAAGACAATGTCCAACATAACAGGCCAATTACACTGGATTAATCTTTGTGTTTAGATAGGAGATGCCTCGTATGGGCCAATAAGCCTTCTGCAGCCCCTATGTTTATCCCTTATGTATCCCCCCATGTTTTCACCTTCATTATATATATATATATATATATATATATATATATATATATATATATATATATATATATATATATATATATATATATATATATATATATATATATATATATATATGACCGAAAAAGTAAGATTAATAATTCTAACACGAATTTTCTCAATCTTTCGTACATTTCTTTTCACTGTTGGAGGTAAATCAAAAATCAATTCTCCAAAATTCATTTTTATTTCTAGTCTGACGCGACACGAGCGCGTTTCGTAAAACTTATTACATTTTCAAAGACTTTAGTTCACAAATACACAACTGAATAGAACTTACGCATCTCCGATTTTATATCTACATTTGAGTGAGGTGGAAAGGGTGATGTGGCATTAACACAAGACAGAACAAGATGTGGCATTAATAGGGTATTAATTTCATCAACACAAGACAGAACAAGAAGTGGTATTAATAGGGTATTAATTTCATCAACACAAGACAGAACACGAAACAATGGATATTGAATAGAAGTGTTTGTAGAAAGCCTATTGGTCCATATTTCTTGATGCTTCTATATTGGAGCGGAGTCTTGAGGTGGGTAGAATATAGTTGTGCAATAATTGGCTGTTGATTGCTGGTGTTGACTTCTTGACGTGTAGTGCCTCGCAAACGTCAAGCCGCCTGCTATCGCTGTATCTATCGATGATTTCTGTGTTGTTTACTAGGATTTCTCTGGCGATGGTTTGGTTGTGGGAAGAGATTATATGTTCCTTAATGGAGCCCTGTTGCTTATGCATCGTTAAACGCCTAGAAAGAGATGTTGTTGTCTTGCCTATATACTGGGTTTTTTGGAGCTTACAGTACCCAAGAGGGCATTTGAAGGCATAAACGACGTTAGTCTCTTTTAAAGCGTTCTGTTTTGTGTCTGGAGAGTTTCTCATGAGTAGGCTGGCCGTTTTTCTGGTTTTATAGTAAATCTTCAGTTGTATCCTCTGATTTTTGTCTGTAGGGATAACGTTTCTATTAACAATATCTTTCAGGACCCTTTCCTCCGTTTTATGAGCTGTGGAAAAGAAGTTCCTGTAAAATAGTCTTATAGGGGGTATAGGTGTTGTGTTAGTTGTCTCTTCAGAGGTTGCATGGCTTTTCACTTTCCTGCCCTACTCACCTGCCTTACCCTACAGAGTTCTTGAAGAACTCTGTAGGGTAAGGCAGGTCCTAGTCAATAACGGCTTCTCCAATGGTTTCGTCGAAGACATCATAAGAAGGAAAGTGAAAAGCCATGCAACCTCTGAAGAGACAACTAACACAACACCTATACCCCCTATTAGACTATTTTACAGGAACTTCTTTTCCACAGCTCATAAAACGGAGGAAAGGGTCCTGAAAGATATTGTTAATAGAAACGTTATCCCTACAGACAAAAATCAGAGGATACAACTGACGATTTACTATAAAACCAGAAAAACGGCCAGCCTACTCATGAGAAACTCTCCAGACACAAAACAGAACGCTTTAAAAGAGACTAACGTCGTCTATGCCTTCAAATGCCCTCTTGGGGACTGTAAGCTCCAAAAAACACAGTATATAGGCAAGACAACAACATCTCTTTCTAGGCGTTTAACGATGCATAAGCAACAGGGCTCCATTAAGGAACATATAATCTCTTCCCACAACCAAACCATCACCAGAGAAATCCTAGTAAACAACACAGAAATCATCGATAGATACAGCGATAGCAGGCGGCTTGACGTTTGCGAGGCACTACACATCAAGAAGTCAACACCAGCAATCAACAGCCAATTATTGCACAACTATATTCTACCCACCTCAAAACTCCGCTCCAATATAGAAGCATCAAGAAATATGGACCAATAGGCTTTCTACAAACACTTCTATTCAATATCCATTGTTTCGTGTTCTGTCTTGTGTTGATGAAATTAATACCCTATTAATATCACTTCTTGTTCTGTCTTGTGTTGATGAAATTAATACCCTATTAATGCCACATCTTGTTCTGTCTTGTGTTAATGCCACATCACCCTTTCCACCTCACTCAAATGTAGATATAAAATCGGAGATGCGTAAGTTCTATTCAGTTGTGTATTTGTGAACTAAAGTCTTTGAAAATGTAATAAGTTTTACGAAACGCGCTCGTGTCGCGTCAGATTAGAAATAAAAATGAATTTTGGAGAATTGATTTTTGATTTACCTCCAACAGTGAAAAGAAATGTACGAAAGATTGAGAAAATTCGTGTTAGAATTATTAATCTTACTTTTTCGGTCATATTTAATAATATATGTCTACAGGAAAGACTGCTACCAAAATATACTAATATATATATATATATATATATATATATATATATATATATATATATATATATATATATATATATATAAATATATATATAATATATATATATAATATATATATATATAATATATATATATATATAATATATATATATATAATATATATATATATATATATATATATATATATATATATATATATATATATATATATATATATATATGTCGTACCTAGTAGCCAGAACTCACTTTTTGGCCTACTATGCGAGGCCCGATTTGCCTAATAAGCCAAGTTTTCCTGAATTAATATATTTTTTCTAATTTTTTTCTTATGAAATGGTAAAGCTACACATTTCATTATGTATGAGGTCAATTTTTTTTTATTGGAGTTAAAATTAACGTAGATATATGACCGAACCTAACCAACCCTACCTAACCTAACCTAACCTATCTTTATAGGTTGGGTTTGGTTAGGTAGCCAAAAAAGTTAGGTTAGGTTAGGTTAGGTAGGTTAGGTAGTCGAAAAACAATTAATTCATGAAAACTTGGCTTATTAGGCAAATCGGGCCTTGCATTATAGGCTGAGAAGTGCGTTCTGGCTACTAGGTACGACATATATATATATATATATATATATATATATATATATATATATATATATATATATATATATATATATATATATATATATATATATATATATATATATATATATATGTCGTACCTAATAGCCAGAACGCACTTCTCAGCCTACTATTCAAGGCCCGATTTGCCTAATAAGCCAAGTTTTCATGAATTAATGTTTTTTCGTCTACCTAACCAACCTAACCTAACCTAACCTAGCTTTTTTTGGCTACCTAACCTAACCTTACCTATAAATATAGGTTAGGTTAGGTTAGGTAGGGTTGGTTAGGTTCGGTCATATATCTACGTTAATTTTAACTCCAATAAAAAAAATTGACCTCATACATAGAGAAAAGGGTTGCTTTATCATTTCATAAGAAAAAAATTATAGTAAATATATTAATTCAGGAAAACTTGGCTTATTAGGCAAATCGGGCCTTGAATAGTAGGCTGAGAAGTGAGTTCTGGCTACTAGGTACGACATATATATATATATATATATATATATATATATATATATATATATATATATATATATATATATATATATATATATATATATATATATATATATATATATATATATATATATATATATATATATATATGTCGTACTTAGTAGCCAGAACGCACTTCTCATCCTACTTTGCAAGCCCCAATTTGCCTAACAAGCCAAGTTTTCATGAAATAATTATTTTTCGACTACCTATCCTACCTAACCTAACCTAACCTATCTTTTTCGACTACCTAACCTAACCTAACCTGTAGAGATAGGTTAGGTTAGGTTAGGTAGGGTTTGTTAGGTTCTGTCATATATCTACGTTAATTTTAACTACAATAAAAAAAAATGACCTCATAAATAATGAAATGGGTAGCTTTATCATTTCATACGAAAAAAATTAGAGAAAATATATTAATTCATGAAAACTTGGCTTATTAGGCAAATCGGGCCTTGTATAGTAGGCTGAGAAGTGCGTTCTGGCTATTAGGTACGACATATATGTATATATATATATATATATATATATATATATATATATATATATATATATATATATATATATATATATATATATATATATATATATATATATATATATATATATATATATATATGTCGTACCTAGTAGCCAGAACGCACTTCTCAGCCTATTATGCAAGGCCCAATTTGCCTAATAAGCAAAGTTTTCCTGAATTAATATATTTTCTCTAATTTGTTTCTCATGAAATGATAAAGCTACACATTTCATTATGTATGAGGTAATTTTTTTTTATTGGAGTTAAAATTAACGTAGATATATGTCCGAACCTAACCAACCCTACCTATATATATATATATATATATATATATATATATATATATATATATATATATATATATATATATATATATATATATATATATATATATATATACATATATATATATATATATATATATATATATATATATATATATATATATATATATATATATAAATAAATAAATAAAATAAATGTTTATTTAGGTAAGGTATATACATAAAGAGATTTTACAAAGTTTGTTGGATTAATAGATAGAGCTAATACATACAATGCCTAAAGCCACTATTACGCAAAGTGTTTCGGGCAGGAAAAACGTTAATGACTAAAGCTTAATACTAATGGGTAAAAAGAATAAAATGTGTTGAGAACAAATAAAAATAGAGGTAAAAGAGGTTGGAACATGGCTGAAAATGCAGCACAAATACAATTACAAATTATTGCAGACAATTTCATTCAAACGGCGTTGTTTTGAAAACAAAAACAAAAAACATACATGGGTTGACAACAGAGGGGTAAGGTAGGTTACAGGGCATTTATTAGGTAGTGCTTCATTTTTATCTTAAACTGGTTGAGAGAGGAACTGTCTTTAACATGGTTGGGAAGATCATTCCACATTCTGGGTCCCTTGATTTGAAGAGCATTTCTAGTTTGATTAAGTCGTACTCTAGGAATATCAAAACTGTATTTATTTCTGGTGTGGTGCTCATGGGTTCTGTTACAACCTTCAATGAATCTTTTGAGGTCAGGATTGGCATTACAGGTCAGCGTTTTATATATGTATAATACACATGAGAGAATGTGCAGTGACTTAATATCTAACATATTCAGAGATTTGAGTAGGGGTACCGAGTGATGTCTGGGGCTAGAGTTGGATATTGTCCTAATAGCAGCTTTGTGTTGAGTAATTAGAGGACGTAAATGATTTTGGGCAGTAGAACCCCAAGCACAAATACCATAGTTGAGATATGGATAGATGAGGGAGTAATAGAGAGTCACCAGGGCAGGGCGGGGTACATAATATCTGATCTTAGAAAGAATGCCAACAGTTTTTGAAACTTTTCTTGTTATATTTAGAATGTGTCCATGGAAATTCAGCTTATGGTCGATGAGAACGCCAAGGAATTTGCCATCTAATTTGTTACAAATTTGGGTATTGTTTATTTTGAGATTTATTTGATTGGAGGATTTATTGCCAAACAGAATATAGAACGTTTTGTCAATGTTAAAGGTGAGTTTGTTGGCAGTTTGCCAAAGATGGACTTTCTCTAGTTCAGTATTTACTGTGGCATTTAGAGCCAGGGGGTCAGGACTGGAGTAAATGAAGGTTGTGTCGTCAGCAAATAGAATTGGTTTGAGGTGTTGGGAGGCATTTGGAAGGTCATTAATGTAGATGAGAAAGAGGAGAGGGCCAAGTATGCTGCCCTGAGGAACACCAATGTTGATGGGTAGGGTGGGAGAAATTGTATTATTCACAGAAACATACTGGAGCCTGTCAGTAAAATAAGATTTGAGGTATTGCAGGGAGTGTCCTCTGACTCCATAATGATGTAATTTAAGAAGAAGGTTTTGGTGGTTGACAGTGTCAAAAGCCTTACGCAGGTCCACAAATAACCCAACAGGGAACTCCTTTTTATCAAGAGCTGCGTGAATCAAGTTAATCATACTAATCAGTGCACGTTAGTGCTTTTTTTGGGTCTGAAGCCATATTGACAAGAGCTAAGTATATTGTGTTTGGCTAGAAAAGAGTAAAGCTGCTTGTAGATTAGTTTTTCGAATATTTTTGACAAGTTAGGCAGGATTGATATAGGTCTGTAGTTGTTAACATCTGTGAGATCACCACATTTGTGGACAGGGGTTACTCTCACTTTTTTAGAATGTCTGGAAAGGTTTGGAGTTCAAGTGACTTGTTGAAGAGCAAAGCAATAGCAGGGGCTAAAGATCTGGAGGCTTTTTTGTAAATTAAAGTTGGTATCTCCTCGAGGGCACTAGATTTGGTTTTAAGGGAAAGGATTATCTCATTGACATCAGTGGAATTAGTAGGCTTTAGGTACAGAGACTGTGGATAGTTACCTGTAAGATAGTCTTTAACATCAGTACTGGAAGATGGAATATCATTCGCAAGGGATGACCCAATGGAAGAGAAGAACCTATTGAACTCAGTAGCAGAATCAGAGGCTGAAAGCTGGCCAATGTTATTGGACAGGAGTGTTGGTTTGTTATTTAAAATCTTCTTTGATCCCAATATTTGTGAAATTGTGCTCCAAGTTTTTTTAATGTTGCTCTTTATTTGGGTAAAATTATCTTTGTAGTATTTAGTTTTGGCTCGTTTATTTATTTTAGATAGCAATAACGAGTAATTCTTTGAGAATTCTTTGGAGACGGTTCCTAACCTATACTTCTTCTCAAGGTCGTGTTTTTTGTTAATGTATTTAAGTATTCCCTTTGTAAGCCAAGGATTGTTAAGCCTTTTGTTTGTGACTTGTTTTGTAAGCATAGGACAGTGGGTGTTATAAAGGCTAAGAGTTGTTTGTAGAAAAGATTGCACTGCTAGGTTGATGTCCCCTATGTTACCTAACTCGGACTCTCAGTTGACATTATCAGCAGCAGTTATAAAATTGTTTATAGCAGTTTCATTGTGCAGCCTAAAGCTTAACTCCCTTGACTCAAGAGGTGGTTTGATAATGTTAGTTAAGAGAAATGTGGGGTAATGGTCTGTAGTGCTATCGGTGATTATACCTGAAGTAAGCGGAGAGGTTATGTTGGTCCAGATGTGATCTAGAGTCGTAGCAGTACTATCAGTGATTCTAGTTGGTCTAGTGATTAAGGGTATGAGGAAGCAGGAATTCATACAGTTGAGGAAGCTAACAGCAGTAGGGTGTTCAGGCTCGCAGAGGTCAATATTAAAGTCCCCTGCGATAATTAGTTGGTTTTTGTTCAGTCTGTTATCTAGTATTAGATTTCTAAGGTTTGAATTGAATTCGGACACATCAGTGTTAGGAATTCTATAGACTGCACCCACAGACAGGACAGACTCGGCACTCTTGACTCTGAAACTGGCGAAGATATACTCCCCACAGCAGTCTCTAGTTCTAATTATTTTTAAGCATGTTAGTTCTTGGCGGTAGTAAAGAGCAGTACCACCACCTCTCTGCATTTGACGACAGTTGTGAATTGCCGAGTAGTTAGGCATGTTAAAGAGTTGAGTAGTATCCTCTTTCAACCACGTTTCAGTAAGTATAATAAAAGTGAATTTGTTGTCAATAGTTTTAATCAAGGCACTAACATCATCGTAGTGTTTACCTAGGGATCTAACGTTCAAGTTGATTACAGAAATATTGTGATTATCTGTTAATACATTGTTTACATCATGTGCTGTAATATATATATATATTATTAAATATGACCGAAAAAGTAAGATTAATAATTCTAGCACAAATTTTCTCAATCTTTCGTATATTTCTTTTCACTGTTGGTGGTAATTCAAAAATCAATTCTCCAAAATTCATTTTTATTTCTAGTCTGACGCGACACTTGAGCGCGTTTCGTAAAACTTATTACATTTTCAAAGACTTTAGTTTACTCATACACAACTGAATAGAACTTACACAGCTCTGATTTGTTTATATCTACATTTGAGTGAGGTGGTATTTAATAAGGTATTAATTTCATCAACACAAGACAGAACACGAAACAATGGGTATTGAGTAGAAGTACCCATTGTTGGGTACTTCAAGATTGTTGGGTACAATGGGTATTCAAGAAATATGGACCAATAGGCTTTCTACAATCACTTCTATTAATTTCGGAGTATTTACTCCAGTGTATTTATTTATTTAATTTATTTATTTATTGTATTTAATTTATTTATTTATGTATTTATTTATTTATTTACTTTGGAGAATTTATTTATTTAAATACTCCGAAATTACCATCTCTTTTAAGGGTCTGAGCTGTGGTGCAGTGGGTTAAAGGCGTACCAGTTATGCCAGTTGCTGTAAGGCTTCTGTGCTGGCTAGGGTTCGAATCTCCTGGTGGGAAAGTGTTCTAAGGTTGTATAATCTCTCTTGCGTGTTTAGGCAAGTTGTGCATTTATTTATATATATATATATATATATATATATATATATATATATATATATATATATATATATATATATATATATATATATATATGTCGTACCTAGTAGCCAGAACGCACTTCTCAGCCTACTATGCAAGGCCCGATTTGCCTAATAAGTCAAGTTTTCATGAATTAATTGTTTTTCGACTACCTAACCTAACGTAACCTAACTTTTTTGGCTACCTAACCTAACCTATCCTATAAAAATAGGTTAGGTTAGGTTAGGTAGGGTTGGTTAGGTTCGGTCATATATCTACGTTAATTTTAACTCCAATAAAAAAAAATGACCTCATACATAATGAAATGGGTAGCTTTATAATTTCATAAGAAAAAAATTTGAGAAAATGTATTAATTCAGGAAAACTTGGCTTATTAGGCAAATCGGGCCTTGGATAGTAGGCCGAGAAGTGCATTCTGGCGACTAGGTACGACATATATATATATATATATATATATATATATATATATATATATATATATATATATATATATATATATATATATATATATATATATATATATATATATATATATATATATTATTAAATATGACCGAAAAAGTAAGATTAATAATTCTAACACGAATTTTCTCAATCTTTCGTACATTTCTTTTCACTGTTGGAGGTAAATCAAAAATCAATTCTCCAAAATTCATTTTTATTTCTAGTCTGACGCGACACGAGCGCGTTTCGTAAAACTTATTACATTTTCAAAGACTTTAGTTCACAAATACACAACTGAATAGAACTGATTGATTGATTGATTGATAATGATTAAGCCACCCAAGAGGTGGCACGGGCATGAATAGCCCATAAGTGGTACAATTTTTTTTTTTCCCAGTGTTCTGAGGTTGCATTTAACCATCAAGCTGTTATCATGGGGGAGGATACTTCTTCACAGTCTTTATGAGGGTGTCCAGCTGCTGGACACCTTTGTTGACCAGGAGAGTGGCTGTGTTGATGGCTTCAGGGTGGCCACTGCATGATTCAGGAACTCTTAAAGCTCTTCTAAGGTCATTGGTTGCTTCACATTCCTGAAGATAGTGAAGTAATGGCTTTTCTGTGACAGTTTGGCAGAAGATGCACTCTCTCTGTCGGGGTTCACCAATCTCCCAGTTGCATCTGTAACCTAGACGTAGTCTATATAGCCTAACTGCTATTTCCCTGTGGATTCCTTTTGGGATATTTAACCTTTCTAATTTGGTTGCCTGAAGATACCATGTTGCAGATGGCGAACCTTCAGCTATTCTCTGGTGTAGGTAGGCTTTGTTGAGATGTGAGAGTTTTTTGGTGATGATGTTTTTTATGTTCTCTAGGCTGGGTTGAATTGTTTTATGTATCACTGGATGACGAGTTGCCAATTTAGCAATTTCATCAGCTTTTTCATTTAATGGGATTCCAATATGGGATGGGATCCAGTTTAAAGTTATGTTGAGGCCTTTGCCTTTAGCGACTGCTCCTTGATACAAAATGGTGGTAATTATTTCCACATTATCTTTCCACTGTTTTTGTCCTAGTATTTGAGGTGCAGCTTTTGAGTCTGTGTGTATGATTGCATTTTGAGTGTTTTGTGCAATCACATATGCGAATGCCTGTTGTATGGCGAACAGCTCAGTTTGGGTTGATGATACTAGTCCTCCCAGTCTCCAATATGCCTGAACGCTGGTCGTGCAAAGAGCAGCGCCAGCACTCTCATTTTCTGTGTCCACCGATCCGTCTGTGAAGATGTGGGTGGCTCCTGCTACTGCTATGCTATACATTTGCTCTTCTATTATGCGCCTTAGGATTGTCGGATCATAGGCAGCCTTTTTCATTGGGAGACTTTCTATTACTATTGAATAGAACTTACGCATCTCCGATTTTATATCTACATTTGAGTGAGGTGGAAGGGGTGATGTGGCATTAACACAAGACAGAACAAGATGTGGCATTAATAGGGTATTAATTTCATCAACACAAGACAGAACAAGAGTATTAATAGGGTATTAATTTCATCAACACAAGACAGAACACGAAACAATAGATATTGAATAGAAGTGTTTGTAGAAAGCCTATTGGTCCATATTTCTTAATGCTTCTATATTGGAGCGGAGTCTTGAGGTGGGTAGAATATAGTTGTGCAATAATTGGCTGTTGATTGCTGGTGTTGACTTCTTGATGTGTAGTGCCTCGCAAACGTCAAGCCGCCTGCTATCGCTGTATCTATCGATGATTTCTGTGTTGTTTACTAGGATTTCTCTGGCGATGGTTTGGTTGTGGGAAGAGATTATATGTTCCTTAATGGAGCCCTGTTGCTTATGCATCGTTAAACGCCTAGAAAGAGATGTTGTTGTCTTGCCTATATACTGGGTTTTTTGGAGCTTACAGTCCCCAAGAGGGCATTTGAAGGCATAGACGACGTTAGTCTCTTTTAAAGCGTTCTGTTTTGTGTCTGGAGAGTTTCTCATGAGTAGGCTGGCCGTTTTTCTGGTTTTATAGTAAATCGTCAGTTGTATCCTCTGATTTTTGTCTGTAGGGATAACGTTTCTATTAACAATATCTTTCAGGACCCTTTCCTCCGTTTTATGAGCTGTAGAAAAGAAGCTCAGAATGGAAGCAAGTCGACGAAGAACTCTGTAGGGTAAGGCAGGTCCTAGTCAATAACGGCTTCTTCAATGGTTTCGTCGAAGACATCATATGAAGGAAAGTGAAAAGCCATGCAACCTCTGAAGAGACAACTAACACAACACCTATACCCCCTATTAGACTATTTTACAGGAACTTCTTTTCCACAGCTCATAAAACGGAGGAAAGTGTCCTGAAAGATATTGTTAATAGAAACGTTATCCCGACAGACAAAAATCAGAGGATACAACTGACGATTTACTATAAAACCAGAAAAACGGCCAGCCTACTCATGCAACCCGTTCTCACACAAGACAGCACATATATGACTTAATGCTTAAAGTCAATATGTTGAATATGAATTAGTAAATATGTGATATATTCCCAGTTACTTTTTTTTCCAAGGCCCAAACTCTTCCTCACGTACCAACTTGCGTCTCACAGTACCCGTCCGTCAACCTAGATAGCAGAATAGTCGTGATTGGTTCAATTATAAGGAAAATTGTACTTTTCAGGTCCCACATGGGTTGTGAAATTTACCTACTATTGTCCATGCTCTTAGAATATTATAGATCAGCTACTTCCTATTGAAGGTTCGTAGTTTTGTTTTGAGAAATATTAGTTGTTCTTAGTAAATTATAATAAGCACTAAAAATTATTACATAGAATAACAGTCCTTCACCAATCAATATTATATACCATAGTTGGTGCTTTACAAATCTTTAAAGGATGTTTTGTAGGAACGCTAACAGAAAACGATGGTTCATTGGAATGTCTATGGGGTAAACTACTCTAAACAGGATGGTATTGTGTCTACTATACCAACTACAGGATCGGTATATTGTCCACTACTACCTGTTAGGTGAGTAAGGGGTGCAATACCACCCACAGGATGGGTATGAGGGTCACATCCACCCAGAGGATGAGTATGGGGATCACATCCACCCACAGGAAGGGTATGGGGTCCATTACCACCCACAGGATGAGTATGGCGTCCACTACAACCCACAGGATGGGTATGGGGCTCCAACCACCCATAGAATGGGTATGGGGCTCCAACCACCCATAAAATGGGTATGGGGTCCAATAACACCCACTGGATGTGTATATGGCGTCCATTGCCGCGCGTCGAGCTCGAAAACCGCAGCATTCATCTCAGAACCATGCCTATTTCACGCAGATTCCTTAATAAACGTAAAAGTTTTATATGTCACAAGAAAGATAGAAATATAAGCTTCATTCTAAATACCTTACCATGGGCATATTTAAATTTAAACCGAAGATACGTGTACTTTTATAATAGCCGAGCTCCGACCCCGGACAGATCGATCGACCGAGCAACTCTCTCTCAGAACAATGTTCATTTCACGTGAATTCGTTAGTAAACATATATGTTTTATATGTCTCAAGAAAGACAGACATATAAGCTTCACTTTAAACACTTTACTATAGACATATTTAAATTTCTAATGAAGATTATTGTATTTTAAAAATTACGGAGCTCCCACCCCGTACAGACTGAACGACAGAGCAACTCTCTCTCAGATCAATGTTTATTTCACGTAAATTCGTTAATAAACACAAATGTTTTATAAGTCTTAAGCAAGATAGAAATAAGAGCTTCATTTTAAATACATTACAATAGACATATTTATAGCTCAAGTGAAGATACATATGTTTTTATAGTAGCGCTCAGTAGCTTGTCGGGCATGGAGTGCAGACGCCTACGCACTTGCCGATATATTGTATAATTAACAAAGATACGCTAATAAAGCCTAAAATCTTATATGCCTCCAGAAAGACCGATATATGAACATTATTATAATTGCACCAAATGAAATATATCATGTTCGAGAACAAAGATATATCAATTTTAAATTAAGTTTCGACTCTCTCTCGGGTGAGAGAGATGGGGCGACTCTCGCCCCATCTATTGGAGATTCTGTGCACTAAATACCCAAAGCTACTCAAACCCTCCTAGCATTATTTAAGTAATGAAGTAATATGGTATATTTACTCACTATAATGTGGGTGCTGAATGCAGAACATGAGAAAACATATATTTACTCCAAACTAATATAATTTCATTATGAAATAAGTAGCATCAAAGGAAGTCGATGGTCCAAGCAGCAATGTTGTGGAGCGACTTATCCAAGATATATCGTTGTTTGGAAAGTGTTTGTTGGCATATCCAGTTGTCGCACTTCTCTGCTCAAATTATCACAAATTTAAATTATAATGTTAACAAGTAGAATACGTATTTTTAATAAAATCTAACATAACTAGCCAGAAAACATTTAACATTAATTAAAAAATATATGTTTGGAAGTTAAATCGACTTCATAGGATAATGGTTTTGTTATATTAACATATTGACTGTTATTTAACAGTCTCCGTGGTGTAGTGGTAAGACACTCGCCTGGCGTTCCGCGAGCGCTATGTCATGGGTTCGTATCCTGGCCGGGGAGGATTTACTGGGCGCAATTCCTTAACTGTAGCCTCTGTTTAACGCAACAGTAAAATGTGTACTTGGATGAAAAAACGATTCTTCGCGGCAGGGGATCGTATTCCAGGGACCATAGGATTAAGGACCTGCCCGAAACGCTACGCGTACTAGTGGCTGTACAAGAATGTAACAACTCTTGTATATATCTCAAAAAAAAAAAAAAAATATATATATATATATATATATATATATATATACTCGTTATTCGTTGACATGCGTTCGCTACTTAAACTACCATGTACTGTACTTATGTAAAATCTCCCATGTCTCTTCGCTCATCTCACCGAACCCTACAGGCTCTGTGATATATTGTTTAATTAATTGAGATTCACAAATAAAGCTTATAATTGTATATGTTATCAAAAAGGCAGAGCTTAGTTTAGTTCATTTATTATGCACTCCATACCCATCCTATGGACGATAGTGGAGTGTTACAGAGGCACATAATGGGCTCAGGGAATGAGCCCCACAATTCATATAGCCAAGCAAGTTATAATCTTGATAAGCTAGTTACAAAAGTCAATACACATTGTCACATCAACAATGGGCTCGAGACCGACCACAAGTACAGTTTATAATTTAAGCAACTGACATATATGGAGGGCTAGTGTCACAATTGATATGTTTATCCTACACATAACCCCCTCTCCCCCATCCAATGGGCAGCGGTGGATAGGTTACAATCAAGTCGTTTTTTGCGTTTTATTCAGAGATTAGGTCTTATTAGGTGAGGAAAGATATTCATATTTTAAAGAAGGCTTCTTGGCTGATGCTCTCCATTGATGGAAAATATACAACCTTTTGAAAATCAATATTAGTTTGATCTAGATATTGTAATTAACGAAAGTATTTATGTCATCAGAAAGGTAGAAATATAGGATACATTTAAAATCCTTTGTCATAAATATAACTGAAGTGAAAACGAAGATATATGCGTTTTGATAGTTACTTGATGGCTTGCTCTGAGAGTGTGAAGCCCTGCACACCAGCCAATAAATTGTATAATTAGTTTCCATATATTTTAATTAATCTTAAAAATCTATATGTCAGAAGAAAGGAAGATGTAGTCGTTAATGTGACAACATTTAAAAATATATATCTCTTAAGTTAAATAAATAATACCACCTTATCGCCGGTGTCCGGACACATGAAAATTACCTAGGTATCAGTATCCAGCCAGGCGGGGATCACAGGCTGCACAATACTGATAAATTTATGTAATGCACTACTTGTGGTCGATCTCGAACCCATTTATGATGTGACGACTTATAGTGAATTTTGTAACTAGCTCATCAAGATTGTAACTTGCTTAGCTAAATGAATTGTGGGGTTCGGTCCATTCATTTTCTTTCTTTATTATGCACCCCATAATACACATCCCGTGGGCGGTGGTGTAAAGGATTACAGAGGCACATAATCGGTTCAGGAACTGAACCCTCTAGTTCGTTTAGCTAAGCAAATAACAATCTTTTGACGCTAGTTACAAAATTATTAATGTACACATACTTATGCATACATGTACATATTCATACGTATACATATATACATACACATACATATTTAATCACCACCACAAATACACACATCAGTAATCTTTTGTGTCACAAGTGATTCAACAAGAGGCTCACAACAGTCACTATACAAGGCACTTTACATTTATGGTGAGTCACACAGTTACTAGTCTTGCTGCACACCCACCCAACTGGGCGGCAGCTTTACAGTCATGTGCTCCACACCCACCCAACTGGGCGGCAGCTTTACAGTCATGTGCTCCACACCCACCCAACTGGGCGGCAGCTTTACAGTCATGTGCTCCACACCCACCCAACTGGGCGGCAGCTTTACAGTCATGTGCTCCACACCCACCCAACTGGGCGGCAGCTTTACAGTCATGTGCTCCACACCCACCCAACTGGGCGGCAGCTTTACAGTCATGTGCTCCACACCCACCCAACTGGGCGGCAGCTTTACAGTCATGTGCTCCACACCCACCCAACTGGGCGGCAGCTTTACAGTCATGTGCTCCACACCCACCCAACTGGGCGGCAGCTTTACAGTCATGTGCTCCACACCCACCCAACTGGGCGGCTGCTTTACAGTCATGTGCTCCACACCCACCCAACTGGGCGGCAGCTTTACAGTCATGTGCTCCACACCCACCCAACTGGGCGGCAGCTTTACAGTCATGTGCTCCACACCCACCCAACTGGGCGGCAGCTTTACAGTCATGTGTATGCATTACCTACAGTAAGCAAATTTTGGATACTTCGCTAAGATTTCGAGCAGCACATCATTATGAATGAAGTACTTACACATTTCATGGACACTATTGATGTTGTTATCTTTAAATTCCGCGATTTTTCACATTCCATTATATAATGACGCAAAGTATGCGAATAGTTCTGCTGACAGAGTTTACATTTAGTCAAATCTACATCATCAGATGTTACAAACTTGTACTTGTAGCTGAGCCTAAACCTAGCAGTTGTAACATCTAGAAGTCTGCTAACATTATTGGATGACCCATAGACGAGCGATTCATCAAAGTTTATACAATATTGTGAAATTGACAGTCAGTGTAGTAACATAAATTGGTAAATCATAAATATTGTAAGTTAAGAATCTGATGCATGTGTGTGTTGGGAGGGGCGGGGGTTATACCCTTGGTAAGCGAGAGTGGAAAGTAACCTTAGACGTACTGCGGTCAATGTGTGGGGGGGGGAGTTGGAGGGAGGGTGGGAGAGTCAAATCCACCCTCCAACATCTGGACATAGTACCACCAGCCTCCACAACACTCCATCAGCCTCCAGCTGATGCTTGTAGATGCCTCATCTAACCTCACTTATGTCACACATTAACCTACAGTTCCTGTGATATTTAAACTCATCACAGTGGCGTCTCACCAATATAAACTGTATTGGATTTTGTCCCGAAATAGCTATATGCTGACTGGACGTGTGTGTATGTATGTATGTATGTATGTATGTATGTATGTATGTATGTATGTATGTATGTATGTATGTATGTATGTATGTATGGATGGATGGATGGATGTATGTATGTACGCATGCATGTATGTATGGATGTATGTATGTACGCATGTATGTATGTATGTATGTATGTATGTATGTATGTATGTATGTATGTATGTATGTATGTATGTATGTATGTATGTATGTACGCATGTATGTATGTATGTATGTATGTATGTATGTATGTATGTATGTATGTATGTATGTATGTATGTGTGTATGTATGTATGTATGTATGTATGTATGTATGTATGTATGTATGTATGTATGCATGTATGCATGTATGTATGTATGTATGTATGTATGTATGTATGTATGTATGTATGTATGTATGTATGTACGCATGTATGTATGTATGTATGTATGTATGTATGTATGTATGTATGTATGTATGTATGTATGTATGTATGTATGTATGTATGTATGTATGTATGTGTGTATGTATGTATGTATGTATGTATGTATGGATAGATGGATGGATGTATGTATGTACGCATGCATGTATGTATGTATGCATGTATGTATGTATGTATGTATGTATGTATGTATGTATGCATGCATGCATGCATGTATGTATGTATGTATGTATGTATGTATGTATGTATGTGTGTATGTATGTATGTATGCATGTATGAATGGATAGATGGATGGATGTATGTATGTACGCATGCATGTATGTATGTATGTATGTATGTATGTATGTATGTATGTATGTATGTATGCATGTATGTATGTATGTATGTGTGGATAGATGGATGGATGTATGTATGTACGCATGCATGTATGTATGTATGTATGTAATGTATGTATGTATGTATTTATATACGCATGTATATACGCATGTATTTATATACGCATGTATGTATGTATGTATGTATGTATGTATGTATGTATGTATGCATGCATGCATGCATGTATGTATGTATGTATGTATGTATGTATGTATGTATGTATGTATGTATGTATGTATGTATGTATGTATGTATGTATGTATGAATGGATGTACGCATGCATGTATGTATGGATGTATGTATGTATGTATGTATGTATGTATGTATTCCCAATCACGTTAAAGACTCCCCCTCTATCATCCAGTTTAAGAGAAAAACAACTATGTACTAAATAATCGACTCCTTGTAACTTTAATTATGCTGACCTTCCTATCTGTATTCAGACTGAGCCTACCATCATTATAGGTGATTATAACGCTAGACATAGGAATATTGGTAATTCGCAGTTCAGTAATCGTAACGGCAACCAACTGGTGTCACTATTAGGTAGTCACGATGATGCACAGATTGTGGGTGACCTTGAACCGACGCATATCTACGGAGGTATTCCTGATCTATGTCTCGGTTTCAACGTCTCCCACACCGTGTGCGCCTCGTCAATAGTGCCAGTTATGGCGTCTGATCATCTGCCCATATTAGCCACTATAAGCATTGGCAGCTCTATCCTCCCTGGTGGAGTGTTCAAGCGGAAGAGGCTGGCTGTGCCCATCGATCAACGAGACAATCTTGTTGCTCATGTGTCAGAATGGTGCAGTCATCTGAGCCTTCATCAGTTGAAGATTTTAACAATGAGCTCACAGGTACTATCAACCAGTTTATAGAATCACTTGATCCATCGTCCAGGCCACGTAACCCAAATTACACTGGTCATAGCACTTATGTTTATTATAATGATTCTAAATTGCAGACACTAAAACGCACTGCCAGAATAATTGGACTAGCTTGTAGAAGGACCCGCACTGCTGAAATGCTTCGGCTCTTTCAAGCGGCTCTGGCTAAGGCCAGGGAACGTATGGTGGAGCTGAGGCAGACAGACTGGGAAACTTTTGTCCGTGGTCTCAATTCTCACACACCACTAAGTCGAGCATGGAAGGATATCAACAAGATCAAAGGGAAAAATGCTGCAGAGATCTCGTACCCTAATCCTCTGCACAGAGCAAATGAGCTTGTTGATGCTTGGGCCACGACTTCCAGCTTTGACAGTCTTCCTCTACCCTCAAAGAATGAATTAAATAATAGATATACTGATAGGGCAAGGCTCCTTGACTTCATGCGTCATCAAGAGGATGACTGTGACATGCTTTTTACTGAATACAAACTAGATTCTGCTCTACATAAAGGCAAAGCTACATCACCCGGGGAGGATGGAGTTACTGACGGCATACTGCATATGCTTCTGCTAGTTCCAGGGAATACCTTTCTTCAATTGTATAATATGAGCTATGTAACTGGGGAGCTTCCTAAGTCATGGACCAACAGTGTTATTATTCCCATTCCTAAACCTCACCAGCCGAGTGCTTTTCGCCCAATCTCCCTCACTAGTTGTCTCTATAAGTGTCTTGAGAGGATGGTTCTCAACCGTCTCCTTTACAAAATTATTAATATGTTGTCTCCCCAGATATATGGCTTTACGCATGGAAAGAGTGTACATCACTGTATTACCACATTCTTCACCCTGCATACTGATAGGTCATACACCACTTTCCTAGATCTTAAGTCAGCCTTTGACATTGCTAACCCACACGTCATTCTGAGAGAACTTGCTAAAATAAATGTTGGAGGATGGCTTCTACGGTGGATAAAAGGCTATCTATCCAACAGGAAGTCATCTGTACTGTTCCATGGGCATAGGAGTGTAACGAGATTTTTTGAACTTGGCACTCCACAGGGAGGTGTCCTCAGTCCTACTCTGTTCAATGTGTTAATCAGTGCACTTTTAAACTTTGTAACTAGAAGGTCCAGCGAACACATCATTAGCTATGTGGATGATATACTGATCCACACCAATGGGTATACCAACACCCAAAATGTTCTGAACTCTGTATTGTCCACATGTCAGGAACTATGCTTAGTCATCTCAGTAGAGAAAACAAAGATCCTGAACCGACACCCACCCAGACGGGGTGGGGCCGATCGCAAAATGCAGTTGGATGATGGCTCTCTGCTCGACTAGTTACCAGATACAAATACCTTGGTCTTGAGGTTCTACTGTACCGCAATGTTTAGCCAGACTGGGTCGCTAATGTAGAGAGAGGCTCCGTGCTCTCAAGGCTGTGGCAGGCTGTGGCAGGCAAACACAACTGTACTGTACAGTGTTATATATTTATTTCAATTTGAACAATTTTTAACATTAAAGGATACCTGGTTGATGGGGTTCTGGGAGTTCTTCTACTCCCCAAGCCCGGCCCGAGGCCAGGCTTGACTTGTGAGAGTTTGGTCCACTAGGCTGTTGCTTGGAGCGGCCCGCAGGCCCACATACCCACCACAGCCCGGTTGGTCCGGCACTCCTTGGAGGAATAAATCTAGTTTCCTCTTGAAAATGTCCCCGGTTGTTCCGGCAATATTTCTTATGCTTGCTGGGAGGACGTTGAACAACCGCGGACCTCTGATGTTTATACAGTGTTCTCTGATTGTGCCTATGGCACCTCTGCTCTTCACTGGTTCTATTCTACATTTTCTTCCATATCGTTCACTCCAGTACGTTGTTATTTTACTGTGTAGATTTGGTACTTGGCCCTCCAGTATCTTCCAGGTGTATATTATTTGATATCTCTCTCGTCTTCTTTCTAGTGAGTACATTTGGAGGGCTTTGAGACGATCCCAATAATTTAGGTGCTTTATTGCGTCTATGCGTGCCGTATATGTTCTCTGTATTCCCTCTATTTCAGCAATCTCTCCTGCTCTGAAGGGGGAAGTGAGTACTGAGCAGTACTCAAGACGGGACAACACAAGTGACTTGAAGATTACAACCATTGTGATGTGATCCCTGGATTTGAAAGTTCTCGTAATCTATCCTATCATTTTTCTGGCTGTCGCAATATTTGCTTGGTTATGCTCCTTAAACGTTAGGTCGTCAGACATTATTATTCCCAAATCCATTACATGCTGTTTTAATACTATGGGTACATTTGATTGTGTTTTGTACTCTGTATTATGTTTAAGGTCCTCATTTTTACCGTACCTGAGTACCTGGAATTTATCACTGTTAAACATCATGTTATTTTCTGATGCCCAGTCGAAAACTTTATTAATATCAGCTTGAAGTTTTTCAATATCCTCAGCCGAGGTAATTTTCATACTGATTTTTGTGTCAAATCCTTTAATTAAATCCTTTAAAAAGGATAAATCCTTTAATTGGTTGAAATTGGTTTTAACATTCGAAATCTAATTTGTTGATGTTAAATAATATAATATGTTGATGTTGATAATATAAGGTTCAAATTTATTAAGATACATACTTTAAAAACTATTTCTATTTGATACCAACAGTATCACGTTAAGAGAAGCGTCTCGCCTTGCTAACCCAAGTATAAAATATATAAAGAAACGCTGCAACTGTACTGGTATCTGCAGTACAAATTTATGTCCCTATTTAAAAAAAAAAAAATAAACTGAACCAATCACTGCCACTCCTCACACCAATGCAACAATAAGGAGAGTGATAACAGTGTTTCACATTCGATAATGTTAAATTATTTAACAAATGACGAGATAATGAACATTGGAACAAATGTACAGCTCTCTGACCTTCATATAAAATCTGCATGTGACCTCATCAAACAAACTGTGCCAAGCCTAGAAGGCCTTCATGACCCAGCGTGGTAGCGGGACCTCTCCTGGCCAGTTACAATTGGTGAATTTATTCAAATTATCCAAGTTGATGGTTGTCACTGGGCCACCGTTTCCAACATTGGAGTAACTGGACAAATTAACATATACGACACCAGGCATAAATTACCATCCAAATCTACTGAAGTTATCTTGTATGCTCTTGCTAATTGCCAGGATGATAAGCTGATATGCAATATAATGAATGTCAGCAGACACAAGGACTCAAGTATGAGTGGGGTATATGCTGTGGCGTTTGCTGCATCACTTGCAAGTGGTGTAGATCCGGTGAACCTCGTATGATATGCAGAATGAGACAACATCTTCAAGAGAACTTTAAAGGAAAGTGTCTCATCTCATTCCCTGCAGCTCAGACACTGAGAAGAAAACGAATCATCCGGTCATGCTCGATGGAAGTGTACTGCATTTGCAGAAAGCTAAATGATTTGAAGCTGATGGTATGCTGTGAACGTTGCAATATTTGGCACCATGGATCATGTGTAGGTGTTACAGAATGTAATGATGATTCGTGGATTTGTTTCTTGTGCGCTAGCAAGTTGTAAATTATAATTTAAAATGCTTAATTAATACATTATTATTATTATTATTATTATAACCTTACCAAATGCTTTGCTGAATCAAATAATGTTATTACTTTCAATGTGTTACAATAGCATAATTAAGTGCTGCAACTATCAGGTCTTTTATATAGTCGGTATTTGTTATATTCTGTACTCTTTTAATGTTATTTAAATTTCAAATAGAAATAGTTTTTAAAGTATGTATCTTAATAAATTTGAACCTTATATTATTTAACATCAACAAATTAGATTTCGAATATTAAAACCAATTTCAACCAATTAAAGGATTTATTCTTTAATGTTAAAAATTGTTCAAACTGAAATAAATATATAACACTGTACGGTACAGTTGTGTTTAATTATGTTTTGCGATTCCTTTGGAAAAGGTATTTGTGCACCAAGTACTACTAGGTCATTATGAGATATGCTGAATGTTGTCAATATACCATCTGAATACGCTTCACTTTGCGTTAATCATTGAACGTCCTAATGATTAAGGTCCCCAAAAGGACTTAATCAGACCTCAGTGGATATTTTTACTCTCCCTCTCTCTCTCTCTCTCTCTCTCTCTCTCAGAGCATCCCTTTATGTGTTGTATGTGGGTGCTGAAGTTCAGTCTCTTGTCTATGTACCCAAGCAAACCCAAGCAAACTACTGTGGAAATGTGCAGGACAAACATATCAATTGTGACACTAGCTCTCCACATATAGCATTTGCTTAATTTAGAAACTGTACTTGTGGTCGATCTCGAACACATGTTGTTGATGTGACGATGTGTTATGAATTTTGTGGCTAGCTCCTCAAGATTGTAACTTGCTTAGATAAATAAATTGTGTGTTCAGTCCCTGAACCCATTATGTGATAAATTAACTAAACTAAAAACTATAGTATGGCGACGAAACCTGAACTGCATAATGTAAATAGGGATTAACCAGAAAAAGATATAGGTGAAGAATAACACCAGGTAACTGTAAAGCTACCGCCCAGTTGGGTGGGTGTGGAGCACATGACTGTAAAGCTGCCGCCCAGTTGGGTGGGTGTGGAGCTAGACTAGTAACTGTGCGACTCCTCATAGATGTAAAGTGCCTTGTATAGTGACTGTTGTGAGCCTCTTGTTGAATCACTTGTGACACAAAAAATTACTGATGTGTGTATTTGTGTGGGTGATTAAATATGTATGTGTATTTATATATGTATACGTATGTATATGTACATGTATGCATAAGTATGTGTACATTAATAATTTTGTAACTAGCGTCAAAAGATTGTTATTTGCTTAGCTAAACGAACTAGAGGGTTCAGTTCCTGAACCGATTATGTGCCTCTGTAATCCTTTACACCACCGCCCACAGGATGGGTATTATGGGGTGCATAATAAAGAAAGAAAATGAATGGACCGAACCCCACAATTCATTTAGCTAAGCAAGATACAATCTTAATGAGCTAGTTACAAAATTCACTATAAGTCGTCAAATCATAAATGGGTTCGAGATCGACCACAAGTAGTGCATTATATAATTTATCAGTATTGTGCAGCCTGTGATCCCCGCCTGGCTGGATACTGATACCTAGGTAATTTTCATGTGTCCGGACACCGGCGATAAGGTGGTATTATTTATTTAACTTAAGAGATATATATTTTTAAATGTTGTCACATTAACGACTACATCTTCCTTTCTTCTGACATATAGATTTTTAAGATTAATTAAAATATATGGAAACTAATTATACAATTTATTGGCTGGTGTGCAGGGCTTCACACTCTCAGAGCAAGCCATCAAGTAACTATCAAAACGCATATATCTTCGTTTTCACTTCAGTTATATTTATGACAAAGGATTTTAAATGTATCCTATATTTCTACCTTTCTGATGACATAAATACTTTCGTTAATTACAATATCTAGATCAAACTAATATTGATTTTCAAAAGGTTGTATATTTTCCATCAATGGAGAGCATCAGCCAAGAAGCCTTCTTTAAAATATGAATATCTTTCCTCACCTAATAAGACCTAATCTCTGAATAAAACGCAAAAAACGACTTGATTGTAACCTATCCACCGCTGCCCATTGGATGGGGGAGAGGGGGTTATGTGTAGGATAAACATATCAATTGTGACACTAGCCCTCCATATATGTCAGTTGCTTAAATTATAAACTGTACTTGTGGTCGGTCTCGAGCCCATTGTTGATGTGACAATGTGTATTGACTTTTGTAACTAGCTTATCAAGATTATAACTTGCTTGGCTATATGAATTGTGGGGCTCATTCCCTGAGCCCATTATGTGCCTCTGTAACACTCCACTATCGTCCATAGGATGGGTATGGAGTGCATAATAAATGAACTAAACTAAGCTCTGCCTTTTTGATAACATATACAATTATAAGCTTTATTTGTGAATCTCAATTAATTAAACAATATATCACAGAGCCTGTAGGGTTCGGTGAGATGAGCGAAGAGACATGGGAGATTTTACATAAGTACAGTACATGGTAGTTTAAGTAGCGAACGCATGTCAACGAATAACGAGTATATATATATATATATATATATTTTTTTTTTTTTTTTTTTTTTTTTTTTTTGAGATATATACAAGAGTTGTTACATTCTTGTACAGCCACTAGTACGCGTAGCGTTTCGGGCAGGTCCTTAATCCTATGGTCCCTGGAATACGATCCCCTGCCGCGAAGAATCGTTTTTTCATCCAAGTACACATTTTACTGTTGCGTTAAACAGAGGCTACAGTTAAGGAATTCCGCCCAGTAAATCCTCCCCGGCCAGGATACGAACCCATGACATAGCGCTCGCGGAACGCCAGGCGAGTGTCTTACCACTACACCACGGAGACTGTTAAATAACAGTCAATATGTTAATATAACAAAACCATTATCCTATGAAGTCGATTTAACTTCCAAACATATATTTTTTAATTAATGTTAAATGTTTTCTGGCTAGTTATGTTAGATTTTATTAAAAATACGTATTCTACTTGTTAACATTATAATTTAAATTTGTGATAATTTGAGCAGAGAAGTGTGACAACTGGATATGCCAACAAACACTTTCCAAACAACGATATATCTTGGATAAGTCGCTCCACAACATTGCTGCTTGGACCATCGACTTCCTTTGATGCTACTTATTTCATAATGAAATTATATTAGTTTGGAGTAAATATATGTTTTCTCATGTTCTGCATTCAGCACCCACATTATAGTGAGTAAATATACCATATTACTTCATTACTTAAATAATGCTAGGAGGGTTTGAGTAGCTTTGGGTATTTAGTGCACAGAATCTCCAATAGATGGGGCGAGAGTCGCCCCATCTCTCTCACCCGAGAGAGAGTCGAAACTTAATTTAAAATTGATATATCTTTGTTCTCGAACATGATATATTTCATTTGGTGCAATTATAATAATGTTCATATATCGGTCTTTCTGGAGGCATATAAGATTTTAGGCTTTATTAGCGTATCTTTGTTAATTATACAATATATCGGCAAGTGCGTAGGCGTCTGCACTCCATGCCCGACAAGCTACTGAGCGCTACTATAAAAACATATGTATCTTCACTTGAGCTATAAATATGTCTATTGTAATGTATTTAAAATGAAGCTCTTATTTCTATCTTGCTTAAGACTTATAAAACATTTGTGTTTATTAACGAATTTACGTGAAATAAACATTGATCTGAGAGAGAGTTGCTCTGTCGTTCAGTCTGTACGGGGTGGGAGCTCCGTAATTTTTAAAATACAATAATCTTCATTAGAAATTTAAATATGTCTATAGTAAAGTGTTTAAAGTGAAGCTTATATGTCTGTCTTTCTTGAGACATATAAAACATATATGTTTACTAACGAATTCACGTGAAATAAACATTGTTCTGAGAGAGAGTTGCTCGGTCGATCGATCTGTCCGGGGTCGGAGCTCGGCTATTATAAAAGTACACGTATCTTCGGTTTAAATTTAAATATGCCCATGGTAAGGTATTTAGAATGAAGCTTATATTTCTATCTTTCTTGTGACATATAAAACTTTTACGTTTATTAAGGAATCTGCGTGAAATAGGCATGGTTCTGAGATGAATGCTGCGGTTTTCGAGCTCGACGCGCGGCAATGGACGCCATATACACATCCAGTGGGTGTTATTGGACCCCATACCCATTTTATGGGTGGTTGGAGCCCCATACCCATTCTATGGGTGGTTGGAGCCCCATACCCATCCTGTGGGTTGTAGTGGACGCCATACTCATCCTGTGGGTGGTATTGGACCCCATACCCTTCCTGTGGGTGGATGTGATCCCCATACTCATCCTCTGGGTGGATGTGACCCTCATACCCATCCTGTGGGTGGTATTGCACCCCTTACTCACCTAACAGGTAGTAGTGGACAATATACCGATCCTGTAGTTGGTATAGTAGACACAATACCATCCTGTTTAGAGTAGTTTACCCCATAGACATTCCAATGAACCATCGTTTTCTGTTAGCGTTCCTACAAAACATCCTTTAAAGATTTGTAAAGCACCAACTATGGTATATAATATTGATTGGTGAAGGACTGTTATTCTATGTAATAATTTTTAGTGCTTATTATAATTTACTAAGAACAACTAATATTTCTCAAAACAAAACTACGAACCTTCAATAGGAAGTAGCTGATCTATAATATTCTAAGAGCATGGACAATAGTAGGTAAATTTCACAACCCATGTGGGACCTGAAAAGTACAATTTTCCTTATAATTGAACCAATCACGACTATTCTGCTATCTAGGTTGACGGACGGGTACTGTGAGACGCAAGTTGGTACGTGAGGAAGAGTTTGGGCCTTGGAAAAAAAAGTAACTGGGAATATATCACATATTTACTAATTCATATTCAACATATTGACTTTAAGCATTAAGTCATATATGTGCTGTCTTGTGTGAGAACGGGTTGACTCATGAGAAACTCTCCAGACACAAAACAGAACGCTTTAAAAGAGACTAACGTCGTCTATGCCTTCAAATGCCCTCTTGGGGACTGTAAGCTCCAAAAAACCCAGTATATAGGCTAGACAACAACATCTCTTTCTAGGCGTTTAACGATGCATAAGCAACAGGGCTCCATTAAGGAACATATAATCTCTTCCCACAACCAAACCATCGCCAGAGAAATCCTAGTAAACAACACAGAAATCATCGATAGATACAGCGATAGCAGGCGGCTTGACGTTTGCGAGGCACTACACATCAAGAAGTCAACACCAGCAATCAACAGCCAATTATTGCACAACTATATTCTACCCACCTCAAGACTCCGCTCCAATATAGAAGCATCAAGAAATATGGACCAATAGGCTCTCTACAAACACTTCTATTCAATATCTATTGTTTCGTGTTCTGTCTTGTGTTGATGAAATTAATACCCTATTAATACTCTTGTTCTGTCTTGTGTTGATGAAATTAATACCCTATTAATACCACATCTTGTTCTGTCTTGTGTTAATGCCACATCACCCCTTCCACCTCACTCAAATGTAGATATAAAATCGGAGATGCGTAAGTTCTATTCAGTTGTGTATTTGTGAACTAAAGTCTTTGAAAATGTAATAAGTTTTACGAAACGCGCTCGTGTCGCGTCAGACTAGAAATAAAAATGAATTTTGGAGAATTGATTTTTGATTTACCTCCAACAGTGAAAAGAAATGTACGAAAGATTGAGAAAATTCGTGTTAGAATTATTAATCTTACTTTTTCGGTCATATTTAATATTATATGTCTACAGGAAAGACTGCTACCAAAATATACTAATATATATATATATATATATATATATATATATATATATATATATATATATATATATATATATATATATATATATATATATATATATTTATATATATATATATAATGTAGATATATAGGGATTGCCCCAAAAGATTGCCACAAGGATAGTAAACATATCCTTGAAACCCAAGGCCATTCAATGCTCCAGATTGATATGTTACTCGACCTCCCTCGTGGTCATCCTGGCCAGTCTCTTTGCGTAATGAAGATCACTTCTGATAGTAGGTCCCTTCCGTCTTCCGTAATTCATGTTGGTGCCAGATGCTCCTGAAGGAGCTTCTGTTCTCCTCCCCTCTGCAATAGGTGCTGGAAATTTGGGCATGATCGCTTCAAATGCACAAGTGCCGTGTCTCTATGCCCCTTGTGTGGATACTCAGGTCATTATAAGACAGTGCTTTTCTTCCCAAGCTCACTGCGTCAATTGCAGTGATGCCCACCCTACCTTCTCCCGCACATGTGTGCAATACAAATTTGAGGAAGCCATCCTCAATTTGAAACATCAGAATCATTTACCTTTTCTTGAGGTGAGACGCCAAGTACGCCATCTTTTATCTTCCTCTGGCATGTCTTATTCTCGTATATTGCGTTCCACTTGTCGCCCTCTCCCACTTTCTCAGTTTTGCAACTGTTTCCAGGCCTTGGACCTGGACACCAACACCACCACCACCTCACCTGCTCTATTGAATTCTGGGCCAGAGGGTCTTCCTCCTAGATCTCTGTCTGGTGTCTCCCTTCCCTTCCTCCCTTCCTTCCCTTCCTTCCTTCCTTCCTTCCTTCCTTCCTTCCTTCCTTCCTTCCTTCCTTCCTTCCTTCCTTCCTTCCTTCCTTCCTTCCTTCCTTCCTTCCTTCCTTCCTTCCCTTCCTTCCTTCCCTTCCTCCCTTCCTTCCCTTCCTTCCTTCCCTTCCTTCCTTCCTTCCTTCCTTCCTTCCTTCCTTCCTTCCTTCCTTCCTTCCTTTCTTCCTTCCTTCCTTCCTTCCTTCCTTCCTTCCTTCCTTCCTTCCTTCCTTCCTTCCTTCCTTCCTTCCTTCCTTCCTTCCTTCCTTCCCTTCCTTCCTTCCCTTCCTCCCTTCCTTCCCTTCCTTCCTTCCCTTCCTTCCTTCCTTCCTTCCTTCCTTCCTTCCTTCCTTCCTTCCTTCCTTCCTTCCTTTCTTCCTTCCTTCCTTCCTTCCTTCCTTCCTTCCTTCCTTCCTTCCTTCCTTCCTTCCTTCCCTGTCTCCTGTGCCCTCTTTTCCTTCTCGGCCCTCCCCTCTTGTATTTTGGCCCTCCACACCGCCTGTCCATCCAGGTCGTTGTCCCTCCTCCCAGCAATCTTCATATTGACTGCTCCTGTTCTCCTTCTCCTGTTGAGACTGCAACAGTTGTCGCCCAGTACGATGCTGCTGGCACACCTGTCTATATCAGAAACATAAGCCTGGCTCCTCTTCTTCCTCCCCAGCAGGTCAGAAGGCATCAATCTCTTCCTCACCTTCCGACTCCGACTCTATCCCTGAATCCCCCTCCCATTTCGGTGGTTAAGTCCTCTGTCCCAAATATGGAAATTCCCTTGGCACTCAATTCTCTCTTGGATGCTGCCCTTGATGAGGTGCGCTCCCCTGTTTCTGCCCCTCCTCTCCCTGATTGCCTTGACCGCACCTCTCCAATGCTGCTCTGGACCCTGTCAGTCCCCCTCTGGTTCATCCTACCACTACCTTGACTCCATTGTTCTTGCTAGATTTACCTGTTCTTGCTAGATTTATCTGTTCTTGATAGATTTACCTGTTCTTGCTAGATTTACCTGTTCTTGCTAGATTTATCTGTTCTTGATAGATTTACCTGTTCTTGCTAGATTTATCTATGCCCCATAACCCCAATTTCACTGATCCTGATCTTGCTTAGTATACTGTTTTAATTTGCTTTTGTTTGACCCGTGTTCTCTATTTCCATTCTCTCTATTTTTGACAATGTTTATTCTTCATTTGAATATTCGTGTATTTTATGCCAACTTATATGAATTCCAGCTTCGGATATCACAGTTTTCACTGCTTTGTGTCTGTCTCCAGGAGCCGATGCTTGGCACTTGTTCTGGTCACTTCCGTGGTTACGCCATTCTCTTCCCCCTCCATTTTTTGCTAGGGCCCATAACACTACTGCTCTTTTGATTCGTACTGATATTACCTTCGTCCCCATACTTTTCCAGTTGCACATTGAGTGTTCTGTGGCCCATATCTTTTGAGTAATTGGTATACAGTCTGTTCCATTTATCTCCCCCCAAATTAACCACTTTCTCTTCCTGGTCTTAAACACCTATTGGACTCTTTACCAGAGCCTGTGCTCCTGTTGGGTGATTTTACCTGTCGGCATACTCTCTGGGGCGATGTTCTGCACACGGGGCAGCCTTCCCGAAGGGTTCGTCCTCTGTTCTTCTCTGTCTCTTCTGAATTCTGGTGAACCCACTTATGTTGACACCTGCTCTTGCACCGTCTCCTGTCTTGATCTTTCTCTCCTGCCCCTGTTCTCTTTGTTTAGATTTCACATGGCGGGTTCTTTGTGACCTCCATAACAGTAACCATTTCCCCATCCTTGTCACCTTTTTCTCTTTTCACCCTTCCGTCTCCGTCCCTAGGTGGCAGTTTGCCAAGGCTAACTGGAATCTATTCACCCTACATTCTACTCTTTTCGACCTCTCTGATCTGCCTCTCCCTCAAGCCTTACTCCTTTTTCATCACACCATTTTAGACGCTGCCCTCTGCCCTCTGGGAGCCGGTCGGCCAAGCGGACAGCACGCTGGACTTGTGATCCTGTGGTCCCGGGTTCGATCCAGGGCGCCGGCGAGAAACAATGGGCAGAGTTTCTTTCACCCTATGCCCCTGTTACCTAGCAGTAAAATAGGTACCTGGGTGTTAGTCAGCTGTCACGGGCTGCTTCCTGGGGGTGGAGGCCTGGTCGAGGACCGGGCCGCGGGGACACTAAAGCCCTGAAATCATCTCAAGATAACCTCAAGATATTCCTCGCTCTACCTCCTGAGGCATGTGGAAGTGCGTTCCCTGGTGGACTGCAGGCTGTGTTTTGGCTGTCTGCTGTAAGAGCGCAGTATAGAAGAAAGACAGATGCAGATAGATGGTTGTTTGTTTTCTTTCGTTTCACAAGGCAAGTGCAGTCCGTACGGCTAAACGTGTGAGTTTGAAATCTTTTGTCTCCACCATTATGACTCATACTCCTCTGCCCCAGATCAGGAAGAAAATTTGTAAGATATCGGGTAAGTTTGTTCCAGATATCTCGCCAGTCCTTCACTTCCGTGGTTCTATTGTGGCGGATCCAGTGTCGGTTGCCACCGAACTGGGTTCCCCGATTTTCGACTCCTGGCTCCAGTTCTAGTCTTCCTCCATCTTTCCTTATTCGTAAGCACCTTCATGAATCTTGTTCCATAGATTTTCATATTCATCTCCAGCTTCTCTATAATGATCCTTTCTCTCTTTCCAAACTCCAGTCTGCCCTGACTCATTGCGGTTCTATGGCAGCGGGCTCAGATGGCAAAACATCTCATAATGAATGTCATCTCCCTCAATGCACATTTCAGTATATACTGAATCTGTTTAACCGTATCTGCGAGTCGTCATCTGTCCCTAAGGACTGGCTTGAGGAGGTTGTTTTTCATATTCGGAAACCAGGGTCTCTAGGGACCGCTCCTAAGGACATCTGCCCCATTGCCCTCACGAGTTGCATCTCCATACTCTTTGAATGTATGTTCAATGTCGGTATGATGTGGTTTTTGGAACACTATCGCCACCTCTCCCGTTCTCAATTTGGCTTTCGCAAGTGTCAAAACATGACTGATGTCTTGATGAACCTGATGTCTATATTCATACTGCTTTTGCTGCAAAGATCTCTGTTGTTGCTGTTGTCCTTTTTTGACCTGGAAAAGGCATACGACACCACCTGGAGATGGCATACTGTATTCTGTCCCAACTCTGTTACTTTGGCCTTCGTGGTAATCTCCTTCTCTTCCTACAAAGCTTCCTCTCTAATCGTTCCTTTAGAGTGAGGGTTTGTACCATTCTGCCTCTTTTCGGCAATACGAAGGTGTACCCCACGGTAGTGTTCTGAGCACTTGCTCATTTTCCTGGTTGCCCTCAATCATCTTTACTCCCTTTCCTCTGGCATCTTCTCAGGTCTCTGTCAGCGATCTTACCCTTCGATGTCGAGGTGATGAATTGCCTTTCCTCCAACTGCATCTTCAACTTGCGATTGATGCCGTGTCGTCCTGAACAATCAATCATGGCATCAAGTTCTCCACAACTAAAACTTGTTCTCTGACTTTTACTCGGAAGTAGGTCATTCTTCGTCCCCCTTTGTCGCTTTATGGTAATCCCCTTTTGTGCATAGATTCTGCTAACCTTATGGGGTTATTCTTTAACACTCATTTGTCTTGGTCTCCCCATATCTCTTACCTCTGAGTTGAATGTTTTAAGGTCCCTAACTTACTTAAGGTAAGTTATAC
This sequence comes from Procambarus clarkii, assembly GCF_040958095.1. Classification (NCBI taxonomy): domain Eukaryota; kingdom Metazoa; phylum Arthropoda; class Malacostraca; order Decapoda; family Cambaridae; genus Procambarus; species Procambarus clarkii. The sequence goes on from NC_091184.1 coordinate 41,294,735, forward strand.
TTCCTGGGGAGCTGATACGAGCACGCTCCTCTCTGGTACTGTCAAAACTCAATTATGGTTGTCGTGCTTACTCATCTGCCTCTCATTTTACTCTTTGCTGTCTTGATGCTCTGCACCATACTGGGTTATTCTTCAGCCCTGGTGCCTTGCGTTCGACTCGTACCCTAAGCCTGTATGTCGAAACAGGCATCCTGTCTCTACAGGATCGCTGTGATCGCTACTGTCTTCGCTACATTGTGCAGTCCCTACAACACCCTCCTCACTTTCACTTATGTCGTACTTTTCCTTGCACACTTTTCTTCACACTCCCGCTCCATTTCCGACTTCACAGATGGGTCAAAGTCTGCAGATGGTGTAGGCTACTCTGTTGTTTTTCCTGACCACACCTATGTGTTGCCTGCCTCCAGAGACTAGCATCTTCACAGAAGAACTTCATGTTATTTTGTATGCTCTTTGTCAACTGCTTTCTTGCTGTCACTTTTCCATTGTTGTTGTAGTTGACTCTCACAGTGCCTTTTCATGACTCTGTAGTCATTTAATCCAGTTCATCCTGTGGTTGTCGAAATTCAACATTGTCTGTTTCTTATCTCCAGCAGATTTAAGACAATGGAGTTTTGCTGGGTCCCAAGCCATATTGGTGTCCTTAAATGAGTGTGCAGACTTTGTCACTAAGGAGGCTCTTTGCACTTGCCCCATCTCCCGTAAAGGTGTTCCTTATTCTGTCTTCTATCCAGTTATTCATTCTTCAATCCTTGCCCGTTAGCAGGGTTGTTGGTCTTCTGTTACTTATGACAAACTGCATTCTCCTAAAGGTAGCATGTCCCCTTGGCCTTCTTCCTACCACTGTAACCGGCGGTGAGAATTGGCTCTGACGAGATTCCGTATTAGCCATACATGTTTAATTCATAGGCACTTAATGGAGAGCCTCCCTGCTCTTTATTGTTCATATTGCATTGTCTCTCTTACGGTCGTACACATCCTTGTCGAATAACCTGACTAACAGGAGGTGCTATATCTTGCTTCCCGACAGTCCCTCACTTGTCCCTCGATAGAATCCTTGATGAATCAGATACCTTTGATATTATATTTTAGTTTATTTATTTATATACAAGAAGGTACATTGGGTTAGAGAGAATACATAGCACCATATTTACAATCTTGTAAAGCCACTAGTATGCGCAGCGTTTCGGGCAGGTCCTTAATCTAACAGATAATTTTAAGTAGGTAAATTCTAGCAGAATTAATAAAATGATAACAGATACATTGCAAGAAAAAATATGAGATGAGAGAGAATAGTAAGTATAATAAAGCACATTGGTATATTAAAGCTCTGGTTGATTACATTGACAACTTGATTGGTAATTTAAACAAGATTAACAGACACCATACATTAGATTGATAGCACATATAAGAAGACAGTAATGATCACATTGGTAAAGATGTTCGGATTGGGTACATAAAGATAGGGAGATTGGGTAGCAATAGATACAGTGCAATTTTAAAGCAACAAGGTAAAAAAACTATGCAGATGAGATTAGGTACTTTTTAGTTTTGTGTTTGAATGACGCAAAAGTTGGACAGCTTTTCAATTCATTAAGGAGTGAGTTCCATAGACTGGGTCCCTTTATTTGCATAGAGTGTTTAAATAAATAAATAAAAATAAATATGTTTATTCAGGTAAGGTACATACATACAAGTGATGTTACATTAATGGATCAATATATAGATAGAGCTAGTACATACCATGCCTAAAGCCACTATTACGCAATGCGTTTCAGGCAGGAAAAACATTAATATCAAGAACTTAATACTAACTGAGCATAAAGAATAAAATGTGTTGAGAACAAATACAAATAAGGATAAAAAAAAGGGGGAACATGACTGAAAAGCAGCACAAATACAATAAGTTGACAGTGTTCATTAAAAAAAAAAAAAAAAAATAACAGACATGGGTTGACAATAGAGGGGTAAGGTAGGTTACAGGGAATTTATTAGGTAGTGTTTAGTTTTTATCTTAAACTGGTTGAGAGAGGTACAGTCTTTAACATGGTTGGGAAGGTCATTCCACATTCTGGGCCCCTTGATATGTAGAGCATTTCTAGTTTGATTAAGTCGTACTCTAGGAATATCAAAACTGTATTTATTTCTGGTGTAGTGCTCATGGGTTCTGTTACAACCTTCTATGAAGCTTTTAAGATCAGGATTGGCATTATAGTTTAGCGTTTTATATATGTATAATACACATGAGAGAATGTGCAGTGACTTAATGTCTAACATATTCAGAGATTTGAGTAGGGGTACCGAGTGATGTCTGGGGCCAGAGTTGGATATTGTCCTAATAGCAGCTTTGTGTTGAGTAATTAGAGGACGTAAGTGATTTTGGGTAGTAGAGCCCCAAGCACAAATACCATAGTTGAGATATGGATAGATAAGGGAGTAATAGAGAGTCACCAGGGCAGGGCGTGGTACATAATATCTGATCTTAGAAAGAATGCCCACAGTTTTTGAAACTTTTTTTGATATATTTAGAATGTGTCCCTGATTTACACAGATTAAGTTTGACTCTGGGGATATCAAAGAGATATTTATTTCTGGTGTGGTGATAATGGGTCCTATTACATCTGTCCAGGGAGAGTTTCAGAGCAGGATTTGCGTTTAAGAACAGGGTTTTGTAAATGTAATTGACACAAGAAAATTTGTGGAGTGAGATTATGTTTAGCATGTTAATGGAGTTAAACAAGGGGGCTGAGTGTTGTCTGAAAGCAGAATTTGTTATTATTCTGATAGCAGATTTTTGCTGGGGAATATCATTTGCCTTATGTGCTTTTGTTCTCGAATTGGCATTCTTAGTGATATTTACCATTTTTTTTATATTCCACATAGTTAATGGTGCTTCATAGCCTTCCCGGCTTGGTACCCTCCTTAGATAATTACTTACGTACTCTTTCTCATCTACATAAATGAAATTCCAAATGTGTCTCAATTCCTCAAGCCAGTTTTATTTGCTGTTTACACAACCCTCATTTTCTTAAATCAAAAATTGGCAATATCCAGATTGTTAATAAAGTAGATGGCAAATTTCATGAAGTTCTCATTGACAACAAGCTGAATTTCCTGTGCCACATACAAAATATAGCTAAAAAATATTTCAAAATCACTTGGCATTCTTTTCTAAATCAGATATTATGTACATAAATAAAAAAATCAAATGTTTATTCAGGTAAAGTACATACATACAAGGGGTGATACAAATATTGATGAATTTATAGATACCGCTAGTACATACAATGCCTAAAGCCACTATCACACAAAGCGTTTCGGGCAGGAAAAACACTAAAGACTAAAACTTAATACTAATTGAGATTAAAGTATAAAATGTGTTGAGAAAATATAAAAATATAAAAAGAGGGGAACATGGCAGAAAAACAGCAAAAATACAATTTGGTCGACAAACAGCAATGTTTAAAAATAACAGATATGGGTTGACATTATAGGGGTAAGTTAAGTTATAGGGAGTTAGTTAGGTAGTGCTTAGTTTTTATCTTAAACTGGTTGAGAGAGGTACAGTCTTTAATATGATTGGGAAGGTCATTCCACATTCTGGGTCCCTTGATTTGTAGAGCATTTCTAGTTTGATTAAGTCGTACTCTTGGAATATCAAAAAGGTATTTGTTTCTGGTGTGGAGTTCATGGGTTCTGTTACAACCTTCAAAGAAGCTTTTAAGGTCAGGATTAGCATTACAGTTCAACATTTTATATATTTATATATATATATATATATATATATATATATATATATATATATATATATATATATATATATATATATATATATATATATATATATATATAATACACATGAGAGGATGTGCAGTGACTTAATATCTTACATATTCAGAGATTTGAGTAGAGGTACCGAGTGATGTCTGGGGCCAGAGTTGAATATTGTCCTAATAGCAGCTTTGTGTTGAGTAATTAGAGGATGTAAAGGATTTTGGGTAGTAGAACCCCAAGCACAAATACCATAGTTTAGATAAGGATAGATGAGGGAGTAATAGAGTGTCTTCAGGGCAGGGCGAGGTACATAATATCTGATCTTAGAAAGAATGCCAATAGTTATTGAAACTTTTTTTTACATATTTAGAATATGTCCCTGGAAATTCAGCTCGTGGTCAATGAGAACGCTAAGGAATTTGCCATCTATTTTGTTACGAATTTTGGTATTATTTTTCCTGAGATTTATTTGATTAGAGGATTTATTGCCAAACAAAATATAGAAAGTTTTGCCAATGTTGAGGGTAAGTTTGTTGGCAGTTAGCAAAAGATGGACTTTATTTAGCTCAGTATTCACTGTTACATTTAGAGCAAGGAGGTCAGGACTGGAGTAATTGAAAGTTGTGTCGTCAGCAAACAGAATTGGTTTGAGGTGTTGGGAGGCATTTGGTCATTAATGTAGATGAGAAAGAGGAGATTGCCAAGTATGCTGCCCTGAGGAATGCCAATGTTGATGGGTAGGGTGGGATAAATTGTATTATTCACAGAAACATACTGGAGTCTGTCAGTAAGGTAAGATTTTAGGTTTTGCAGGGAGTGACTTCTGACTCCATAATGATGTTTTTTACGAAGAAGGTTTTGGTGGTTGACAGTGTCAAAAGCCTTACGCAAGTTCACAAATAACCCAACAGAGAACTCATTTTTATCAAGAGCTGCATGTATCAAGTTAATCATACTAATAATTGCATCATTAGTACTTTCTTTGGGACTGAAGCCTTATTGACACGAGTTAAGTATATTGTGTTTGTCTAGATAAGAGTAAAGCTGCTTGTAGATGAGTTTTTCAAATTTTTTTGACAAGTTTGGCAGGATTGATATAGGTCTGTAGTTGTTAATATCAGTGAGATCACCACATTTGTGGACAGGGGTTACTCTCGCGTTTTTTTGAATATCTGGAAAGGTTTGGAGTTCAAGTGACTTGTTGAAGAGCAATGCAATAGCAGGAGATAAAGATCTGGAGGCTTTTTTGTAAATTAAAGTTGGTATCTCCTCAAGAATTGATTTGGTTTTAAGCAAAAGGATTATCTCATTAACATCGGTGGAATTTGCAGGCGTTAGATACAGAGACTGTGGATACTTACCTGTAAGATAGTCCTGAATATCAGTACTGGAAGATGGAATATCATTTGCAAGGGATGACTCAATGAAAGAGAAGAACCTATTGAACTCAATAGCAGTATCAGAGGCTGTAAGCTGACCATCGTTATTGGACAGGAGTATTGGTTTGTTATTTAAAGTCTTCTTTGATCCCAATATTTGTGAAATTGTGCTCCATGTTTTCTTAATGTTGCCCTTTGTTTGGGTAAATTTATCTTCGTAGTATTTAGTTTTGGCTCTTCTAATTATTTTAGATAGCAATGATGAGCAATTCTTTGAAATTTTTTTGGAGATGATTCCTAACATATACTTCTTCTCAAGGTCATGTTTTTATTAATAGATTTAAGTACTCTCTTTGTAAGCCAAGGATTGTTTAGCCTTTTAGTTGTGACTTGTTTCGTTAGCATAGGACAGTGGATGTTATAAAGGCTGAGAGTTTTTTGAAGAAAAGATTGCACTGCTAGGTTGATGTCCCCTGTGTTACCTAATTCGGTCTCCCAGTTGACATTAGCAGCAGCAGCAATAAAATTGCCCATGGCAGTTTCATTGTGCAGCCTAAAGCTTATCTCCCTTGTCTCTGGAGGTGGTTTGTTAATGTTAGGAGAAATGTGGGGTAATGGTCTGTAATGCTATCGATGATTATCCCTGAAGTAAGCGGAAAGGTTATGTTGGTCCAGATGTGATCAAGAGCCGTGGCAGTACTATCAGTGATTCTAGTAGGTCTAGTGATTAAGGGTATGAGGAAGCAGGAATTCATACAGTTGAGGAAACTAGCAGCAGGAGGATCCTCAGGCTCGCAGAGATCAATATTAAAGTCCCCTGCAATAATTAGATGGTTTTTGTTCAGTCTGTTATCTGTTTCCCTCACTAATATGATCACTTCAACGTCTGCTCTATTCATAGAATTATTTCTTCAATCTCTCTGTTTAGATTTATTTTCCTTTCTAAAGACAGTTGTGTCTGTTTAAGCAATTTCCGTTATTTTTTCCTTCTGTACAGTCGTCTGTGTGTTCTCTTTCTAGAGTTGTCCTTTTTCTGACCCTCCTCACAGGCATGTGCTCTAAGCAGATCTAGTAGGTTTCAGCTGTCAGTGGAGCTATTCCCTGTGTGAGAGTTTTGTCGCTTAAGATGGTTTCCCAATGAATGTTTCCAAGGTCTATATTTATTTTTTCCCAATCGATCCTCTTATTGTTGAAATTGAATTGATTGAATAAGCCTTCTAGCGTGTTGGTTCTGTTGGACTTACTACTGTTATTAATGTTAGTTTGAACTTCAATGAGCTTACGGTGTGAGTGTGTAGAATCTGAGATTGTAATGTGTCTGATTAGTCTGGTGAGTAACGGTTGTGGTGTCAGTGTAGCCAAAAGTTTTGTTGTGTTTTAAATTATTTTTAATTATAAACAGTTTGTTAGGGTGTGCTAGAGGTACACTTTACTTCTCATTTGACTTTTACACTAGAATATGAGCTCATTTTGGACATTGTCAAGATGAGTGTTTATTTACCATAACTGTTGTTGTTGTCTACCTTACATGGTACAAGCAGGTGAGTTGTGGAGTTCATTTACATAATTGTGTGTTAGACTTGAGACCAAATAGATCTTTTGGATGTAATTTGATTCATTTGTTAAGAACACATTGTTACAACCCTACTGGGACGCAACCGGGTTCTTTTCTGATGGTATTAGTTGTTTGGGTATCCGGCCCCAAGTTAGTAGAGGCTTTCAAGGGGTGAGCTCCGTAACGCAAGTAAAATCAACGGGGGAGGTACATTAAATACACAAATATACTTAATTATATATATTCCTTTCCCACCACCATATGTAAATTAAAATCACAAAAGGGAATTATTACTTCACAGTACTTACATCTTCGTCTTCCTCTGCAGACACTGGATACTTGGTGATGCTCACTCTGTGTAGCCTTTCCTGGTTTTCTCTTCCATGGCCCAGAACCCATGATGAATCTACCCTGGCCACAGGCCAGCCAAATTACAATCCCACTGGGTGCCTTGTCGTGATGGCCTACAACCACAGTCCAGCCTGTAGCTGGCAGGTACTAGTTAGCCTCGCTGTTAGGCCACTCCACGACTAATACTAGAGTTGCGAGCCCTAGGCAGGAGCCTCGTGTGACTTGCTGTTCACTCTCCTCGGTCAGCACCGCAGTGGGTGGTCTCTTCCACCAGCCAGCCCCGGAGACGGCGAATCCCATCACTGCCACTCCTCAGGCAGACTATCACACACTCGGCAGAGTTCGCCCGGGGGTGGCTCACAACTTCTACAAAGCATACTGGTGAAGCGATCTTGGCTGCCTTAAGTAGACTGATTCAACGTACCTCACAGCCGTCCTAGGTTGACTCTGAAAGCAGACACGTCATCAGTACTGGGGACACTACATGGGATCACTAGGAAACATTCACTTACTAGCTTAGACACAAACGTCCACCTATTCGCTCCATAGATGGCGTTCACTGTCTAAGCGCCACCTCACCAGAGGTCAGCAGCGGCTACGTCACGAGCCGACTAGGACAGGCATCCAGCACTTATTGCCAGCATCTCTCGTCATCACTAGATGACGTTGTCCATGTTGTGGGATTTTCGGGAGCAGACTCGCAGATTACGTGGACTTCACGGCTTCGTGCTCGGGCGAGGAATTTTGGTTCATAACACACGTGCCCAAAGCCCATGCTTTAGGCACACTATACAGTAATGTAAGTTTGCCTCGGGTAATAAATAACAGTGATCATCATTACCCGGTTTCAGGGGATGGACGGTGTTTCAGACCATCCTCCAAAGGTTTCACAATGTCAAGAAAATGGTCAATTTAAAGTAGTCTCTCCTACCCTACCAGAGGCTCCAAAACAGAAAATGGGACAGTACATCACTTTCTTGAGTCCCTTTCATTTTCTCATAATTTTTTTGGCCTTGTGTGATGCATATGAGCAAAAAGTGATGCTTTTTATCGGAGGACAGGTTAGGTATTTACTTGGAGTAGAGAGAATATTATAAAGAATCTTTTTTTTCTCTCTTTGGCAGGAACACCACTTGAATATGGCGTTGCTTGTGTGGGTATGGCGGCGAAGTGATCTGGCCGCAGCGGTGCGACCCATCATGGCTGTACTGATTTACGTCCTGGATGATCCCGGAAGCGCCTTAGTCGGACCTTAGCGTGCATCTTAGCCCAGACACAAGTTCGAACCTTCATTACGGCCTTTGTGGATTTGTTCATTAAATGTATCATGATATTGTGATTTCTGTATCACAAGTGATGTTCTTTTCCTTAAGAATGTATTCCATGATTTGTATACAGATAAAGGTTTAATTGATAACAGTTGTATACCTCAACTTGTCTTGGTAATAAACAATAAAGGTATATTTGAGTTTAAAAACTTATTATTGCTGTCAAGTTTCATAATTTCTGGAGTACAAGACGACTGGTATTGCCCCTTTTAACCCCTCCGTGGTGCCTCCTTGCCATGGTGAGGGGCTCACGTACACCTCCCTGTGACCGGTGTAGGTTGCCTTTGCCCCCTCTCCTGCCCCTTTTTGGGTGGTGGACGTGCTGAAGGGCACCACGTAGGGGCCTTATGAGCCATCGGACCACCCGCTGGAGGGGTCGCCTGTGAGGGGCAGCCCAGAGTGGATGGTTGGGTGTCCAGGCTGGGGCGATAGGGGGAATGGGGTCTCAGCACTAGTGTGGGAGAATGGACGATGTAGTAGGACTCCCCTGTTGAAAAGGGGGAGCACCGCTCGGGACAACGCACCCTTCCTGCACTGGCCCGTGCTCAGTCTCCCTGGCTGCCCTGGTAGGTGGCATCTCTTGGTTCCAGGTCCCAAACTTTTGATACTGTTTGCTGCATGGATGACGACACGACTTCTTTTACCCAGGCTCATGGGGTGGGTGACCAGGCCCCTGAGTCGGACTGTCCTGGAAGACCAGGATCTGTAGCCCCCGCTACAGGGCCCTGTTTAGGCCCAGACCGGACTCTTCCTTCCTGCTCCCCTCCCTCCTCTGTGGTTGGGTCGAGCCCCAAGCCTGCTGTGGTGACTGCCTCGTCCCCTTGCATGGCTCCATCTTATTGTGACTACTGCGCCTTTTGACCCGTCTCTCTTTAAAGGTTCTCATCGCCGTCCCCGCCACGGCTACTCTCGTATGCTCCCTTCCCATACTAATTTGTACAATGCTTTGTTTGGTCCTGCTTCATGGACTAAGTACTTTGACCTCCATCCTTTACATTCAACTCCTGACAATTTTTCCCTTCATAGGCATCTTGTAGATTCCGTAGATGCCTCAGTTACCTTCAACCCCACCCGTATTGGTACCTGTGTCATTGCTGCTTCTCAGGATGCAGCCACCCGCTTTGCCGCCTTATCCTGCCTTGGCGAGACCCCTGTTCGGGTCACAAAGAGCGCTCGGGTAAATGCCAGTGTTGGCACTGTTCTCCTCCCACACCATGTTGCGACTGGTGTTAGGAATCTAAAAGACTGAAAAGACCTCGAGGATATCAAGCATATCCTCAAGGCCCAGGGTCATTCTGTCCTCCAGGTGGATACGTTTACTCATCCCCCTCATGGTTATCGTCGTCTGCCCCTTCGGGTTGTGAAGAATAACTTTGATGGTAGGACCCTTCCGCCCTCTGTCATTCTTGCTGGTGCCAGATGCTCCATTCAGGAGTATATTCCATATCCTCGGCTCTGCAAAAAGTGCTGGAGGTTTGGGCATGGTGCCCTCAAATGCTCTAGTCCTGTCTCTGTCTCATGTGTGGAGGCGAGGGTCACTCTAAGCTGGAGTGCACTTCTCCCTAGGTCCGCTGCCTCAATTGCGATGAGGCCAACCCTACCTTCTCCCGCACGTGTATATATTACAAACTTGAGGCGGCTGTCCTCAACTTGAAGCACCGGGACCACTTGTCTTTTCCTGAGGTTCGGCGCTAAGTTCATTGTCTCCCCTCTTTCACTGGCGTGTCTTATGCTCGCGTGGTGCGCTCTTCCTCTCCTCGTCCTTCCCACCTTACTCAGTCTCACAACCGTTTCCAAGCCTTAGACCCGGACACACCCACCACCACCTCCCCTGTTTCCCTCCGTTCTGTCCCAGAGGGTCCCCCCCCCCTTCTGGTTCTCTGTCAAGGGTATCCCTTCTTTCTACCCAGTCTGTCATGTCTCCTGTGTCTTCTTTCTCCTCTCCTTCTGGTCTTCCTTCCCGTCATTCTCCTCCGTCTCTTGGCTCACCATGCCACCTGACAGTGCGGGCCGATGTCCATCGCTCTCCTGGTGGTCATGTTGTTCCCTCGCGCTCTTCTTCTCCTTTTGAGATGCTGGAGTCTGTTGCCCAGTACATTGCTGCTGGGAAACCTGTCTCTTTGAGTCAGACTTAAAATTTGAGTCAGACTTAACAATCCTTGGCTTACAAAGGGAATACTTAAATCCATTAACAAAAAACACGACCTTGAGAAGAAGTATAGGCTAGGAACAGTCTCCAAAGAATTCTCAAAGAATTACTCGTTATTGCTATCTAAAATAATTAGACGAGCCAAAACTAAATACTATGAAGATAAATTTACCCAAATAAAGAGCAACATTAAAAAAACTTGGAGCACAATTTCACAAATATTGGGATCAAAGAAGATTTTAAATAACAAACCAACACTCCTTTCCAATAACGTTGGTCAGCTTTCAGCCTCTGATTCTGCTATTGAGTTCAATAGGTTCTTCTCTTCCATTGGGTCATCCCTTGCAAATGATATTCCATCTTCCTGTACTGATGTTAAGGACTATCTTACAGGTAACTATCCACAGTCTCTGTACCTAAAGCCTACTAGTTCCACTGATGTCAATGAAATAATCCTTTCCCTTAAAACCAAGTCTAGTGCCCTCGAGGAGATACCCACTTTAATTTACAAAAAAGCCTCCAGATCTCTAGCCCCTGCTATTGCATTGCTCTTCAACAAGTCACTTGAACTCCAAACCTTTCCTGACATTCTAAAAAGAGCAAGAGTAACCCCTGTCTACAAATGTGGTGATCTCACTGATGTTAACAACTACAGACCTATATCAATCCTGCCTAACTTGTCAAAAATATTCGAAAAGCTAATCTACAAGCAGCTTTACTCTTTTCTAGCCAAACACAATATACTTAGCTCTTGTCAATATGGCTTCAGACCCAAAAAAAGCACTAACGATGCACTTATTAGTATGATTAACTTAATTCACGCAGCTCTTGATAAAAAGGAGTTTCCTGTTGGGTTATTTGTGGACCTGCGTAAGGCTTTTGACACTGTCAACCATCAAAACCTTCTTCTTAAATTACATCATTATGGAGTCAGAGGACACTCCCTGCAATACCTCAAATCTTATCTTACTGACAGGCTCCAGTATGTTTCTGTGAATAATACAATTTCTCCCACCCTACCCATCAACATTGGTGTTCCTCAGGGCAGCATACTTGGCCCTCTCCTCTTTCTCATCTACATTAATGACCTTCCAAATGCCTCCCAACACCTCAAACCAATTCTATTTGCTGACGACACAACCTTCATTTACTCCAGTCCTGACCCCCTTGCTCTAAATGCCACAGTAAATACTGAGCTAGAGAAAGTCCATCTTTGGCTAACTGCCAACAAACTCACCCTTAACATTGACAAAACGTTTTATATTCTGTTTGGCAATAAATCCTCTAATCAGATAAATCTCAAAATAAACAATACCCAAATTTGTAACAAATTAGATGGCAAATTCCTTGGCGTTCTTATCGACCACAAGCTGAATTTCCAGGGTCACATTCTAAATATATCAAAAAAAGTTTCAAAAACTGTTGGCATTCTTTCCAAGATCAGATATTATGTACCCCGCCCTGCCCTGGTTACTCTCTATTACTCCCTCATCTATCCATACCTCAACTATGGTATTTGTGCTTGGGGTTCTACTACCCAAAATCATTTACGTCCTCTTATTACCCAACACAAAGCTGCTATTAGGACAATATCCAACTCTGGCCCCAGACATCACTCGGTACCCTTACTCAAATCTCTGAATATGTTAGATATTAAGTCACTGCACATTCTCTATTGTGTATTATACATATATAAAACGCTGAACTGTAATGCCAATCCTGACCTCAAAAGCTTCATTGAAGGTTGTAACAGAACCCATGAGCACCACACCAGGAATAAATACAGTTTTGATATTCCTAGAGTACGACTTAATCAAACTAGAAATGCTCTACAAATCAAGGGACCCAGAATGTGGAATGACCTTCCCAACCATGTTAAAGACTGTACCTCTCTCAACCAGTTTAAGATAAAAACTAAACACTACCTAATAAATTCCCTGTAACCCACCTCACTCCTTTATTGTCAACCCATGTCTGTTATTTTATTATTATTATTTTTTTTTTTAATCAACACTGTTTGTCAACCTATTGTATTTGTGCTGCTTTTTCAGTCATGTTCCCCCTTTTTTTTTATCTTTATTTGTATTTGTTTTCAACACTTTTTATTCTTTATGCTCAATTAGTATTAAGTTCTAGATATTAATGTTTTTTCTTGCCCGAAACGCATTGCGTAATAGTGGCTTTAGGCATTGTATGTACTAGCTCTATCTATATATCAATCCATTAATGTAACATCACTTGTATGTATGTACCTTACCTGAATAAACATATTTATTTATTTATTTATTTTAGAAGCGGAAGCCTGGCTCCTCTCCTTCCTCCTTCCCGGTAGGTAAGAAGGCTTCACTTTCTTCTCAACCCCCTATCTCTGATTCTTTCGTTCCTTCCCCTCCTGCTTCGGTGGTGGAGCTCCCTGTTCCTACTGTGGGGGTTTGTTTAGCCCCCAGTTCCGTCTCGGATACTGCCCCTTGCTGAGGTGCGCTTCCCTCTTTCTGCCCCTCCTCCTCCTCCTCTTCCTTTTCCTCCTCCTGTTCGTCCACCTGTGGTCTGTCCTCCAACTTCTTTCCCTCCTTCTTTACTCATTTTACCCATGCTCCCTAACCCTGACTTCGCTGATCCTGACCCTGTGCTTTTTTCACGTGCTGTATTCCCTTTTCACCTTTGTTTCTTCTTTGATCTCTGTTGCTATCCTTTCTCTTTTTGCCAATGTCTATTCTTCCGTGGAACATCCGTGGATAATACGCCAATTTCCTTGACCTCCAACTTCTAATTTCACAGTTTTCGCCCCCCTTTGTGTTTGTCTCCAGGAGCCGATGCTTGGTGCTCGTCCTGGTCGCTTCCGTGGCTATTCTTTTCTCTCACCCCCCCCTTCCCCAGCTGTTGCTGGGGCCCATAACTCTTCTGCTCTCTTGATTCACTCAGATTCAGTATCCGTGGTGTAGTGGTAAGACACTCGCCTGGCGTTCCGCGAGCGCTATGTCATGGGTTCGTATCCTGGCCGGGGAGGATTTACTGGGCGCAATTCCTTAACTGTAGCCTCTGTTTAATGCAACAGTAAAATGTGTACTTGGATGAAAAAACGATTCTTCGTGGCAGGGAATCGTATTCCAGGGACCTGCCCGAAACGCTACGCGTACTAGTGGCTGTACAAGAATGTAACAACTCTTGTATATATCTCAAAAAAAAAAAAAAAAAAAAAAAGATGTTCCCTTCGTCCCCTTACTTTTTTCCTCGCCTCTCCACTATTCTGCTGCCTGTGTCTTTGTGCGTACGTGGTTTGTTCCATTTATCTCCTCCCCACTGTCTCACTTTCTCTTCCCGATCTTAAACACCTCCTAGACTTCTTGCCGGAACCTGTGCTCCTGCTGGGTGATTTCAATTGTCGTCATGCCCTTTGGGGTGATGTGCTGGCAAACACCCAGGGTCGCCTCCTTGAACGTTTCCTCTTCTCTTCTTCCCTGTCCCTTCTTAATTCTGGTGAGCCCACTCATTTGGACTCTCTGACTTGCTCCCTTTCCTGTCTTGATCTTTCTCTGTGCTCGTCATCCCTTTCCTTAGATTTTGGGTGGTGGGTCCTTGATGACTTCCATGGCCTATCTATCTTGAGGCCTATCTTGACCTCAAGATAGGCCTCAAGGATCAAGGAGCACGGATAGGATCTTGAGGCCTATCTTGACCTCAGGACCAAATAGCAGTGACCATTTTCCTGTCCTTGTTAGTTTTTTCTCTTCTCACCCTCCTCTCTCCCTAGTGGCGGTTTGCAGAGGCTGACTGGTGCCTCTTTACTCTCCATGTTACTATTTCCGACCTCTCCGTTCTGCCTCTCCCTCATGCCCTCGTTCTTTTTCATGACACTGTCTTTGATGCTGCCCTCCACTCTATTCCTCGCTCTTCCTCTTGGGGAATGCGGAAGTGCGTTCCCTGGTGGAATGTGGACTGTACTCAGGCTGTCTGCTGTAAGCGTGCAGCCTGGAAGAGACATCGCCGCCGGCAGAAACTTGAGTCTTTTCTTTTGTTTTGAAAGGCGAGTGCGGTGGTCCTTAGGACCATCCGTTCGGCTAAACGTGCATGCTGGATGTCTTATGTATCCACCGTTATGTCCAAACCTCCTTTACCACTGGTCTGGAAGCGTATTCACAAGATTACGAACTTACCCGCGTAAGTTCGTTCCCGATGTCTCGCCGGTCCTTCGCCTCTGTGGTGTTCTTGTGGCAGACCCATATTGCAGGTCGCGACCGAACTGGGTTCCCACTTTTCATGTTAGTTCTGGTTCTCATCTTCCCCAATCCTTCCTTCTTCGTAAGCCTATTCTTGAATCTCGTCCTTTAAATTTCTGTACTCATCTTCACCTTCCCTATAATGATCCCTTCTCTCTCTCTGAGCTTCAGTCTGCCCTAGCCCTCTGTGGTTCTACGGCAGTGGGCTCCAATGGCATTCATTATGAAATGCTTTGCCATCTCTCTCCATGCACGTCTCAGTATTTACAGAGTCTGTAAAATCGGAAGAACAACCAAGAACTCTGCCTTTTTTTATAACATATACAATTATAAGCTTTATTTGTGAATCTCAATTAATTAAACAATATATCACAGAGCCTGTATGGTTCGGTGAAATGAGCGAAGAGAGTTAGTTTAGTTCATTTATTATGCACCCCATACCCATCTTGTGGGCGGTAGTGGAAAGGGTTACAGAGGCACATAATGGGCTCAGGGACTGAACCCCACAATTCATTTAGCTAAACAAGTTACAATCTTGATGAGCTAGTTACAAAATTCAATATAAGTCGTCACATCAACAATGGGTTCGAATTCGACCTCAAGTACAGGTTCTAAATTAAGCAACTGACATATGGGGACAGCTAGTGTCAAAATTTATATGTTGTCCTGCACACCGCCCCCCATCCAGTGGGCAGCGGTGGATAGGTTACAATCACACAGTTACTACCTACAGTTAGCAAACTGGGGATATTTGGGTAAAATTTCTGGTAGCAGATCATTTTGAATGAAATATTTACACATCGCTGGAACATTGGTTATAGAATTGTCTCTAAATTCACGTATCTTTTCGCACTCCATCACATAGTGACGGAGGGTGTGCGAATAAATTTTGTTGACACATTTTACATTTGGTCAGGTCTACATCAGCAGATAATGAGAATTCCCAGAGATACGTGTAACAGAGTCTAAGCCGAGCGAAGAGACATGGGAGATTTTACATAAGTACAGTACATGGTAGTTTAAGAAGCGAACGCATGTCAACGAATAACGAGTATATATAACAAAACTATTGTCCTATGAAGTCGATTTAACTTCCAAACAAATATTTTTTAATAAATGTTAAATGTTTTCTGGCTAGTTATGTTAGATTTTATTAAAAATACGTATTCTACTTGTTAACATTATTATTTAAATTGGTGATAATTTGTGCAGAGAAGTGCGACAACTGGATATGCCCACAAACACTATCCAAACAACAATATATATCTTGGATAAGTCGCTCCACAACATTGACGCTTGGACCGTCGACTTCCTTTGATGCCACTTATTTACTTATTTCATAATGAAATTATATTAGTTTGGAGTAAATATATGTTTTCTCGTGTTCTGCATTCAGCACCACATTATAGTGAGTAAATATACCATATTACTTCATTACTTTGAGATATATTTTTTTTTTTTTTTTTGAGATATATACAAGAGTTGTTACATTCTTGTACAGCCACTAGTACGCGTAGCGTTTCGGGCAAGTCCTTAATCCTATGGTCCCTGGAATACGATCCCCTGCCGCGAAGAATCGTTTTTTCATCCAAGTACACATTTTACTGTTGCGTTAAACAGAGGCTACAGTTAAGGAATTGCGCCCAGTAAATCCTCCCCGGCCAGGATACGAACCCATGACATAGCGCTCGCGGAACGCCAGGCGAGTGTCTTACCACTACACCACGGAGACTGAGACTTAAATAATACTAGGAGGGATTGAGTAGCTTTGGGTCTTTAGTGGACAAAATCTCCAATAGATTGGGCGAGAGTCGCCTCATCTCTCTCGCCCAGGCGGGAGTCGAAACTTAATTTAAAATTGATATATCTTTGTCCTCCAACATGATATATTTCATTTGGTGCAATCATAATAATGTTCATATCTGGGTCTTTCTGGAGGCATATAAGATTTTAGGTTTTATTAGCGTATCTTTGTTAATTATACAATATATCGGCGTAGGCGTCTGCACTCCATGACCGAAAAGCTACTGAACGCCACTATAAAAACATATGTATCTTCACTTGAGCTATAAATATGTCTATTATAATGGATTTAAAATGAAGCTCATATTTCTATCTTGCTTTAGACATATAAAACATTTGTGTTTATTAACGAATTTACGTGAAATAAACATTGATCTGAGAGAGAGTTGCTCTGTCGTTCAGTCTGTACGTGGTCGGAGCTCCGTAATTTTTAAAATACATGTATCTTCATTAGAACTTTAAATATGTGTATGGTAAAGTGTTTAAAGTGAAGCTTATATGTCTGCCTTTCTTGAGACATATAAAACATATATGTTTATTAACGAACTCACGTGAAATAAACATTGTTCTGAGAGAGAGTTGCCCGGAAGCACCTCAAGGTCGATCAATCTGTCCGGGGTCGGAGCTCGGCTATTATAAAAGTACACGTATCTTCGCTTTAAATTTGAATATGCCAATAGTAAGGTATTTAGAACGAAGCTTATATATCTGTCTTCCTTGTGACATATAAAACTCTTACGTTTATTAAGGAATCTGAGTGAAATAGGCATGGTTCTGAGATAAATGCTGCGGTTTTCGAGCTCGACGAGCGATGAAAACTGCCACTTTTATACAACTACAAATATCTTTGGTTTTACTTAAAATATTTGTCTGGTAGAGGTTTTACATATAGATCGCGTTTCTGTCTTTCTTCTGACTAATAAATAATTTTGGTTTAATCAGTTATCAAGATGTTTTCAACAATATTCTTTCAGCGTTCGTCTTTTCCAACACGGGCGACCCTTTTGAAAACGCGATACTTGGGCTAACCCATCCTATACTTGGGTCAGTTTACATTATGGCTCGGAACAAATTAAAGCAGCCAGGATGACTGAACCCAAGAAGGGCGATTTTGTTTTTATTAATAAACACTTTACTCCCCTGCGGACACAAGATCGTGTCCATCGGGGGTCACTTGAAGCTGCCCGAGTAGACATATTTTTATGTCCGACGAACAAATATTTCTAAAAAATTCAATTCTTATCCGATCGACTTGGGGATAGTATGAACATGTTTACCATAA
The DNA here is from genome assembly GCF_040958095.1 of Procambarus clarkii. Classification (NCBI taxonomy): domain Eukaryota; kingdom Metazoa; phylum Arthropoda; class Malacostraca; order Decapoda; family Cambaridae; genus Procambarus; species Procambarus clarkii. The sequence goes on from NC_091184.1 coordinate 41,312,573, forward strand.
AATTTCCGTTTTCTCTAACAGCCACATAGTCTATTTGAGAGAACGGCATTGGTTTGTATCTTTGTGGAGAAACTATTGTAGATCGCCGATGTGCGGTAACGGGTAACACTTCGCCCACTTCCCACACTGTTGCGGTTGTTCCTCTTGGATGATCTTGTCCCTCTCTGTCTCACACCTGTAAGAATGAGTGATATGATTGATGGGAAACAAAGTGCAGGCAAGACAATGGAGGCCAGTAGTAATCAGCTTGTCAGTACACAACTTTTGCCCTTGCTTCAAAAGAGCCAGGATTCCACTATTATTTTTGGGTGATAAGTGCTTCTCTTCAATAGTGTACTTGTTAGGATCCTGTAATATATAAAATATTTAATGGAGTTTAAGACATTTACAAATTTGTCTGAAAATACTAAAGAAATTAGAATATATAAATAATGAAAATTTTTGATAAAAGTTCACATGTAAATGACACCAGTATATTAAAACCATGGAATTGTCTACCTGTCAAAGCCATAAATAGCAAGACATAAAGTATAAAATTAGTATATATAAGTCTAAAGTTCTGCTGGATAAATGTTTATGAAGAACTGAATTGTAAAACACATTTAATTTAAGCTGTTAGCTTACCTTGCTTAGATATGAAGGGAAAATTCCACATAACTCTTTAGTATGTTCGGTTAAAATCTCTCTCTTCTTCTTGTAATATGTGAGATAATGCAGCATTTCTTGAATGGTATGTTGTTGCTCCTCTCTGGATCTCTTCTGAAGCTCCACATCTTCTACTGCCTTCTTTTTTTGAGCCACGGACACTAATAAAAGAAGAAAATTTATTTACTGTAAGTAAACTAAAACTCAATTTAATGTAATTACAGTTTAGGTACTTGCATAATACATTTATTTATTTGTTTATATATATACAAGAAGGTACATTGGGATTGAGGATACATAGCATAGTAATTACAATCTTGTAAAGCCACTAGTACGCGCAGCGTTTCGGGCAGGTCCTTAATCTAAGAAAATTTTAAGTAGGTAAATACTTGCAAAATTTAAAAAAATGATAACAGTTACAAAGCAAGAAAAAAATAAAAGATGAGAGAAAATTGTAGGTATATTAAATCACATAGGTAGCTCAGATTGATTGCAATGACAGCTTGAATAGTAGTTTAACAAAATTAGTAGGCACAATACAGCATATGGCTAGCACATAAAAGACCACGAGCACCACACCAGAAACAAATACCTATTTGATATTCCAAGAGTACGACTTAGTCAAACTAGAAATGCTTTACAAATCAAGGGACCTCGAATGTGGAATGATCTTCCCAATTATGTTAAAGAATGTACCTCTCCCAACCAGTTAAGTTAAAAACTAAGTACTACCTAATTAACTCAATGTAACCTACCTCACCGCCAAAATGTCAACCCATGTCTTCTATTTTAAAACAATGCTGTTTTTGACCAAATTGTATTTTTTGCTTTTTTTCTGCCATGTTTCCCCCCCCCCCACCCCTTTTTTTCCATTTTTTCCTTATTTTTTCTCAACATAATTTATACTTTAATCTCAATTAGTATTAAGTTTTAGTCTTAGTGTTTTCCTGCCCGAAACGCTTTGCGTAATAGTGGCTTTAGGCATTGTATATACTAGCTATATCTATAAAAGTTAAAGACTGTACCTCTCTCAACCAGTTTAAGTTAAAAACGAAGCTATACCTAATAAATTCCATGTAACCCACCTTACCCCCCTGTTGTCAACCCATGTATGTTTTTTTTTTTTGTTTTTCAAATCAACGCTGTTTGAATGTAATTTTCTGTAATAATTTGTAATTGTATTTGTGCTGCTTTTTCAACAATGTTCCCCCCTCTTTTACCTCTATTTTTTATATGTACTCATCACATCTTTTCTTTTTACCCATTAGTTTTAAGCTGTAGTCATTAATGTTTTTCCTGCCCGAAACGCTTTGCGTAATAGTGGCTTTAGGCATTGTATGTACTAGCTCTATCTATAAAGCCAACAAACTTTGTAAATCTCTTTATGTATGTACCTTACCTAAATAAAAATTATTATTATTATTATTATAAGATAAAAAGCCAGTATGAGACTGTTTAGCACCCGAATAAACAACATGAAAGTTGAAGATCCAGACAGCTTCTTTATGAATGACATCCAAGCTGCAGATAATATAACAGGTATTAACATGAACTTGTAAGACTTTGAAAGAGAAATTGACAACATACCCGTGCACTCAGTCCCTGGTCCAGACTCATGGAATTCAATATTCATAAAAAAATATAAAGTACCAGTAGCATGAGAGCTCAATATAATATAGAAAAAGAGCCTAGATACAGGGCGGGATACCAGCAGCACTTAAATCAGCATATATAGCTCCTCTGCACAAGGAAGGTAGTAAAGATTTGGCAAAAAATTATAGACCAGTTGCACTAACATCACACATAAAAAAAGGTTTTGAGAGAGTAATTAGGAATCAAATTTTTAGTTTGATGGAAAATAATGACCTACACAACCCAGGACAACATGGATTTAAAGTGAGAAGATCCTGTTTGTCACAGTTATTTAACCACAATGACAAAATAACATTAGGCTTAGAAGAAAAGCAAAATGCAGATGTTGTATACACAGACTTTGCAAAGGCATTCTACAAATGTGACCATGGAGTGATAGCGCATAAAATGGGAGTGATAGCCAATAAAATGAAATCAATGGGAATAACGGGAAAAGAGGGGCATTGGATTTTCAACTGTCAAACAGAATGCAGAATGTGACAGTCGATCATATAAGATCAAGCCCAAGTGCAGTGAAAAGTTCCGTACCCCTAGGGCACAGTCCTTGCACAGCTGCACAGCTTGCACAATCTCGGATATAGGCAAAAATACTAGTCACAGCTTCATGTCACCCTGTGTCCTCTTGTGTCTTGTCATCAAAAACGACATCAAATATCAGGCCCTTGCGACAGAGATAGAACTTTCACAGATCACTAACATTAGCAAACCACCTCTAGAGTCAAAAGAGTTTAGTTTTAGACTGCACAATGAAACTCCTATAGACAATTTTATAACTGCTGCTGATAATGTCAACTGGGAGTCCGAGTTAGGTAACATAGGGAACATCAATCTAGCAGTGCAATCTTTTCTTCAAAAAACTCTTAGCCTTTATAACACCCACTGTCCTATGCTTACAAAACAAGTCACAACCAAAAGGCTTAACAATCCCTGGCTTGCAAAGGGAATACTTAAATCCATTAATAAAAAACATGACCTTGAGAAGAAGTATGGGTTAGGAATTGTCTCCAAAGAATTCTCAAAGAAGTACTCATTATTGCTATCTAAGATAATTAGACGAGCCAAAACTAAATACTACGAAGATAAATTTACCCAAATAAAGAGCAACATTAAAAAAACTTGGAGCACAATTTCACAAATATTGGGATCAAAGAAAAGTTTAAATAACAAACCAACACTCCTGTTCAATAACGATGGTCAGCTTTCAGCCTCTGATTCTGCTATTGAGTTCAATAGGTTCTTCTCTTCCATTGGGTCATCCCTTGCAAATGATATTCCATCTTCCAGTACTGACATTAAGGACTATCTTACAGGTAACTATCCACATGCAGTCTCTGTACCTAAAGCCTATTAATTCCACTGACTTCAATGAGATAATCCTTTCCCTTAAAACCAAGTCAAGTGCCCTTGAGAAGATACCAACTTTAATTTACAAAAAAAACCTCCAGATCTTTAGCCCCTGCTATTGCATTGCTCTTCAACAAGTCACTTGAACTCCAAACCTTTCCAGATATTCTAAAAAAAAGCGAGAGTAACGCCTGTCCACAAATGTGGTGATCTCACAGATGTTAACAACTACAGACCTATATCAATCATGCCAAACTTGTCAAAAAATTTTGAAAAACTAATCAATAAGCAGCTTTACTCGTATCTAGCCAAACACAATATACTTAGCCCTTGCCAATATGGCTTCAGACCCAAAAAAAAGCACTAACGATGCACTTATTAGTATGCTTAACTCGATTCATACAGCTCTTGATAAAAATGAGTTCCCTGTTGGGTTATTTGTGGACCTGTGTTAAGCTTTTGACACTGTCAACCACCAAAACCTTCTTCTTAAATTACATCATTATGGAGTCAGAGGACACTCCCTGCAATACCTCAAATCCTACCTTACTGACAGGCTCCAGTATGTTTCTGTGAATAATTCAATTTCTCCCACCCTACCCATCAACATTGGTGTTCCTCAGGGCAGCATACTTGGCCTTCTCCTCTTTCTCATCTACATTATTGACCTTCCAAATGCCTCCCAACACCTCAAACCAATTCTATTTGCTGACGACACAACCTTCATTTACTCCAGTCCTGACCCCCTTGCTCTAAATGCCACAGTAAATACTGAGCTAAAGAAAGTCCATCTTTGGCTAACTGCCAACAAACTCACCCTTAACATTGACAAAACTTTCTATATTCTGTTTGGCAATAAATCCTCTAATCAAATAAATCTCAAAATAAACAATACCCAAATTTGTAACAAATTAGATGGCAAATTCCTTGGCATTCTCATTGATCACAAGCTGAATTTCCAGGAACACATTCTAAATATATCAAAAAAAGTTTAAAAAACTGTTGGCATTCTTTCTAAGATCAGATATTATGTACCCCGCCCTGCCTTGGTGACTCTCTATTATTCCCTTATCTATTCATATCTCAACTATGGTATTTGTGCTTGGGGCTCTACTACCCAAAATCATTTACGTCCTCTAATTACTCAACACAAAGCTGCTATTAGGACAATATCCAACTCTGGCCCCAGACATCACTCGGTACCCCTACGCAAATCTCTGAATATGTTAGACATTAAATCACTGCACATTCTCTCATGTGTATTATACATATATAAAACGCTAAACTGTAATGCCAATCCTGACCTCAAAAGCTTCATAGAAGGTTGTAACAGAACCCATGAGCACCACACCAGAAATAAATACAGTTTTGATATTCCTAGAGTACGACTTAATCAAACTAGAAATGCTCTACAAATCAAGGGACTCAGATATTGGAATGACCTTCCCAACCATGTTAAAGACTGTACCTCTCTCAACCAGTTTAAGATAAAAACGAAGCTATACCTAGTAAATTTCCTGGTAACCTACCTTACCCCTCTATTGTCAACCCAATGTCCTGTTTTTTTTTTTTAAAGAGCGCTGTTTGTCGACAGAATTGTATTTGTGCTGCTTTTTCAACTATGTTTTCATTTCATGTTTTCATTTACTCTTTATGCTCAATTAGTATTAAGCTTTAGTCATTTAAGTTTTCCTGCCCGAAACGCTTTGCGTAATAGTGGCTTTAGGACTTGTATGTACTAGCCCTATCTATAAGTCCACAATCTTTGGTAAAAATTTCTTGTATGTATGTACCTTACCTAAATAAACATTATTTATTTATTTATATTTAGATGACAACAAAGAAATGAGCGAAATACTGATTAATTAATACGACTGTTTGAAGCAAACCACTACACACACTAAAGATTGACAACCCAAACCCAAATTTAATTTTATGGATGTGATGCTAACATCAAATCATTTATCTTATGTCACCCTATCCCCACTGGATTTTGAAGAAGCCATAGAAAGTATGCCTATGAACTCAGCAACAGGCCCTGATTCTTGGAACTCCATATTCATCAAGAACTGTAAAAAAACACTGTTGCAGGCCCTTCACATTCTTTGGAGGCAAAGCCTAGATACTGGTGTTATCCCTGACATACTAAAATCAGCAAACATAGCACCACTCCATAAAGGTGGAAATAAAGCACAAGAAAAAAATTACAAACCGATAGCATTAATATCACTCAACTTAAAAAATCTTTGAGAGTGTTAAGAAATAAGATCACAAAACACATGGAATCACAGCATCTCCATAACCCTGGACAACATGGTTTCAAAACTGGATGCCCTTGCCTATCACAATTGCTGGACAACTATGAAATGCCCTGAGATGGTATGGAAGACAAGCAAACCGCTGATATAATTTACAAAGATTTCGCAAAAGCCTTCGACAAATGTGGCCAAAGTGTTATTGCACACAAAATAGGTGGAAAAGGAATTACCGGAAAAAATAGGCAGATGGATCTACAATGTCCTGACTAACAGAACCCAATGTGTAATAGTCAACAAAATTTAATCCGGACCATCAACTGTGAAGAGCTCAGTCTCCCAGGGTACTGTGCTTGCTTCAGTACTTTTCTCATCCTCATATCAGACATAAACAAGGACACAATCTATAGCACTGTATCATCCTTTGCACATGACACTAAGATTTTTATGAGTAAACAACATAGAGAATACAGCAAACCTCCAATCACACGTAAATCAGGTCTTTCAATGGACTACAGAAAATAATATAGAATTTAATGAAGGTATGTTCCAGCTCTTGCGCTATGGAAAAAATGAAATTATAAAAGCAGAAACTACACAAAATGCAGCCAAATCATAACATAGAACTAAAGCAATGTAAAGGATTTGGGTGTACTCATGTTGGAAGACCTTACCTTTAAAGTACACAATAATGTAGCCGTCACAACTGCAAGAAAAATGACAGGTTGAATAACAAGAACTTTTCAAACTAGAGTTTCTATACCGATGATGATAATTTTCAAGACGCTAGTGCTCTCTAAGAGTGGAATACTGCAGCACAATGACAGCCACTTTCAAAGCAGGAGAAATTGTTGACATGGAGAGTAGGCAGAGATCCTTTACTGCTAGAATTCACTCAGGAAAACATCTAAACTATTGGGACCGACTAAAGAGCCTAAATCTGTATTCTCTTGAGCGCAGGCGGGAGAGATACATTATAATTTACACATGGAAAATAGTAGAGAGGCTGGTTCCAAACCTGCACACAGAAATAACATCACATGAGACCAGAAGGTATGGCAGGATGTAGAGAATTACCCCAATGAAAAGCACAGGTGCAACAAATCAAATAAAATCAAATTTTTATTCAGGTAAAAGTACATACATAGAAGATTAGTTACAAACATAATGTTGGATTTATAGACAGAGCTAGTACATACAATACCTAAAGCCACTAGTACTCAGAGAGTTTCGGGCAAGGTGAGGTTGGGAAAAAACACTTAGACTAAAACTTAATAGTAATTGAGCTTAAAGTAAAAATTGTGTTGAAAGAAAAAATAAAAGATAAAAAAAGGGGGAACATGGTAGAAAATAGCCAATATATAAGTTGGTCAACAAACAGCATTGTTTAAAAAATAAGACATGGGTTGACATTTAGGGGTAGGGAAGGTTACATGGAGTTAATAAGGTACCAGGTATTAGGTAACAGGTACTCTATCAACATCAGAGGCCCGAGACTGTTCAACACGCTTCCACTACACATGAGGGGCATAACTGGCCGGCCCCTCACAGTGCTCAAGAGAAAACTGGATAAGCACCTCCAAAGAATACCTGATCAACCAGGCTGTGACTCATACTTCAGTCTGCGAGCAGCCGCATCCAACAGCCTGGTTGACCAGTCCAGCAACGAGGAGGCCTGGTCGACGACCGGACCGTGGGGTCGCTAAGTCCCGAAAACACCTCAAGGTAACCTCAAAGTAAGGTAGTATCTGCCAACCAAGCCCCATCACAATGGCAATGGGCTGGAAAGGGAGGGGGAGATGAGAAAGACGAGAGGGCGAAGAATACTGCCCGGTGGAACTCCGGTGTTAATGGCTAGAGTGGGAAAATTGCAATCATTCAAAGAGACATAGCGGAGCCTGTCAATGAGACAAGATTGTAGGTATTGGAGTAAGTGACCTCTTACTCCATAATGTTGTAATTTAAGAAGGTTAATGTGTTAACAGTGTCAAAAAGTCTTATGTAGTTCAACAAATAAATGAACAGGCTACCCATTTTTTCCAAGAGCTGCATATGTCAAGTTAATCATACTAATCGGTGCATGATTGGTCTTTTTTGGGGCCTGTAGCAATTATGGCAAGAACTAAGTATATTTTGTTTTGCTAAATAGAAGTAAGGCTGTTTGTAGATTAAGTCTTTAAAATATTTTAGACATCACTGGCAGAATTGATATACGTCTAAAATTGTTGACTTCAGTGAGATTGCCACTTTTATGGACTAAGTTTAGTATGTATGTCTGTTTTTTTAGAATATCAGGAAAGATTTGGAGTTCAAGTGATTTGTTTTGGAGCAATGCAATGGCTGGAGCTAAATATCTAGATGTTTTTTTTGTAAATTAGGGTTGGTATCTCAACATATAGTATCTATGCATGGCGTTCATTCATGCACTGCAAATTACCTCAAGCCCATCATCAACCAACAAAAATCTGCTATGAGAACTATAAAACTGTCTTGAAACAACACACAGAATCTCTCTTTAAATCCTTGAACATGTTAAATATACAGACGCTTTGCACATTCTCTTGTGATATTTACATGTACAGAACCTTGTTCCTAAATGCTAATCCTAATCTGAAACTTCTTCATTGACAGATGTAATGGAACCCACGAGCACCACAACATAAATAAATATCCCTTTGATATAAATTGACAGTCATCCTAATATAATTGCCAGTTATGCTTATGTTGTAGCGAGTAGATTATCCCAATAATATACTCGCTCCAAATGCATTGTTAATATTCCTGTCAACCTTTGGAGATGAATGAGGTGAGGCGTTGCCCGGGCAACACGGTGAGGTGTTGCCCGAGCATATAAGCAGCAGAATAGCAAACATTAACTAGTCTACTTTCAAGTGTGGTCTAGAGCAGACACTTGCGAGATACTGTACCGACGCTCAGTGCGCTCAACTCACACCAAAGTATCACCAGTGTACTTCTGTTCTGTATATTCGACCAAATATATATATAGTATCTTAGTGTCTGTGTTTATTGTCACCATACTTTACGTAACAATAGAACCGTTACAATGTAATTCACAATCATCCTAATATATTTGCCAGTTTGGATAATATAATTGTCAGAGAGGATTATGCCAGTCAGGCTAATATAATTGGTAATCAGGCTAATATAACTTCGAATCAGGCTTTTTTCACCCCACAGGGTTATTGATCCATGGAACTGCCCACCCGCCAAAAACATAGCTGCCAAAACTGTGCTGAATTTCAAAATATACCTGGAAAGGATCATCAAAGTAAATGGGGGAACCGGGAAGGGGGGGGGGGAGAAATTCAACAAGCCGCTGACTTCCTATTCTCATCAAGGCCACTAGGGTTTGTGGCCCTCGGGTAAATCAGGTAAATTAATATTCCTAGACAATTACAGCATATCTGATAAAGTTAGGCTAGAGTAATAAAAATTTCTGGTATAGTGTGATATAAATTTCTAGAGTAATATAAATTTAAATTTCATAGTCACTTCACTGACAGTTATAAATAGTCTGCCATCAATAAACTTTTTGGTGAAATATTTATAATCAGGAGTAGAACTCATAAATAGCCCTAAACAAAAAATAAAGAATGGACATCAGTTTGCATTTGAATCTGATGAGAAAATTCCTTCATTAATATACATTTCCCTACTAATCAAATGATCTCATCTTAAGTACATCTCAGACTGTCTTCTTCACCAGCACCAATGCTAAATAATTTTACAACAAAAATGTCCATGATTTAGCAACAGAGTATATTGAATTTTATATCAATTTCCACAGAGAACAAAAACATAGCACATTATTATTTACATATATATGAAGAAAAACATTTAAAGCTTTGTTTTATCTTTGCTAAACTAAATAGATATTTATATACTTATAAGCAATTTCGAGTTTTCCTACAGTGACAGCTTCTGTAGTTCTTGCTTGGTCATCTAACTTTCATAAAAGAACAATATATTAAAATATCTTCAGATTTTTACCTTTCATAGTGAAGTGTTTTTCACAAACGAAATATAATTACCTCTGAAGAACATCCAACTGACATTGTGATTAAAGGTAAGTTAATATACCATTATGTGCCTTATTATCCTTCAATATTTTCTTAATTATCTTCCACACTCAAAGTGTTTAGCCTGTTATCTGCATGTATCATCCTGTGAGTCTTCATATTTCCAAGCTGACGGAATCTCTTCCCACACTCTGGACACTCATGAGGTTTATCACCTGAATGCACTAACATGTGAGTCTTCATATCTCCAAGACGACTGAATCTCTTCCCACACACTGGACACTCATGAGGTTTCTCACCTGAATGCACTAACATGTGCTGTATTATAGTTCTACGTTCTCTAAATTTTTTGCCACACTCGGCACATTGAAAAGGCCTCTCATCCACATGCACCATCATGTGACGCTTCATACTTCCAAGCTGACTGAATCTCTTTCCACACTCTGGACACTCATGAGGTTTGTCACCTGAATGCACTAACATGTGTTGTATTATATTTCCACGTATTCTAAATTTTTTGCCACACTCGGCACATTGAAAAGGTCTCTCATCCGAATGCACCATCCTGTGAGTCTTCATATGTCCATGCCGACTGAATCTCTTCCCACACTCTGGACATTCATGAGGTTTGTCACCTGAATGCACTAACATATGAGTCGTCATAATTTGACGTAGACTGAATTTCTTCCCACACTCTGGACACTCATGAAGTTTGTCACCTGAATGCACTAACATGTGACGTTTCACATCTCCAGGGCGAGTGAATACCTTCGGACACTGTGGACACTGGTGAGGTTTATCACCTGAATGCACTAACATGTGAGTCTTCACATGTGAAGGACTGGGGAATACCTTCGGACACTGGTGAGTCTTCATCTTCTTTATGACAGGTGCAGTTTGTGTGAAGGTTTTCTCCCCCGGATGTTGGGAGAAGCGTCAAGGCTTGAGTTAGTTTCTTAGAGTTAGACTTGATGTGAGCACTTGGCGGTCAATGGTGGTGCTTTTTCTTTATGATAGGTGCAGTTTGTGTCAAGTTTTCCCTTAATGCTCGTGCTGGACATCACCGGCGGATGCTGCTAAAATGGCCGTGGTTGTTTATCCTCTCATCACTTAAGCGTTCCAATGTTTTTGTCTGGTTCCACATATCATCTTTCCTTCCTTATTTTTGTTTATATCTAGTCATTTACAATTAACACTTGTATTTATCCTCATGTTTATCAATCAAAGAATGTACTTGGAATTGTTTATTTAAACATAATGCTACACGATTAAACTTTTTGAAGGAAACAGCTCTCCCATAGTGGATGTGCTCCGAACGGATACAAGACACTCCGTACATTGACAACATCGCACACTAATATTTTTACCACTTCGGACACCAGCTTTCGACGTTTCGCATATGTGTACGTGTTCCATATTAAAACAACAATATAATGCTATTAGCAATTAAAATCTTATACTTAACAGGCATATAGTTATTAAAGGAAATTTAGTGATGTAATAGACATAATCCGGAGTTGGTAAGGACGCCGCCCGCCAGCGTAAACACAACACACCCGAATGCCCACAAACACGATACAACGCACAAAACACAACACTTCTGTCAGTTTTTGGATAAACTCCTTTTATGTTTATTATGTGAGAGTTATACTTGTATAAAATTATAACTATTATAGGTAAGCGCCTAATATTTAATATTAATCAATAAAAGCGAAGTCAGAAGCCACACGCCTGTCTGTACATGTCTTTTGTGTAAAAGTATTTTGGGCGCTCATGTACTTGTGCGCTAGCTGGCGTTCACAACTGTTCTCGCCTACAAGCATTAGAATTAAACAAACGAATTTATTTATTCATTTATATACAAGAAGAGAAGGCTACCCTTGAGCCTATAATATTCATCTGATCACTGGTCTTCCATTTGGTCCTCATTGCTTTATCTTACTATTATTGAATGTCAATAACCGTATTATGCAATTTCAATTTCTTCTATTTCTTTCTTTATTATGTACCCCATACCCATCCCGTGGGCGGTGGTGTAAAGGATTACAGAGGCACATAATCGGTTCAGGAACTAAACCCTCTAGTTCGTTTATCTAAGCAAATAACAATGTTTGACGCTAGTTACAAAATTATTAATGTTGTATACACATGTACTACACAAGAGGCTCACAACAGTCACTATAAAAGGCACTTTACATCTATAGTGAGTCACACAGTTACTAGTCTTGCTCCACACCCACCCAACTGGGCGGCAGCTTTACAGTCATGTGCTCCATACCCACCCAACTGGGCGGCAGCTTTACAGTCATGTGCATGCATTACCTACAGTAAGCAAATTTTGGATACTTCGCTAAGATTTCGGGCAGCACATCATTATGAATGAAGTACTTACACATTTCATTATGCAACTTTAATAAAGTTGTCCTTCAGCATTTTGTGGTGTTCAGCTACCCTTATCTTCTGTATGTTCCTCACATTACCAGTATACACAAACATTGACATGTAGGGATATAGACTCTCAGGTAAGTTAGTAATTTAAATGCACAGTAGCAGTCCTAGGCGTTCAATCCCCGACCGCCGTCCAAGTGGTTTGGCACCATTCCTCCCCATCCCATTCCAAATCCTTATCCTGATCCCTTCCCAGTGTTAAATAGTTGTAATGAACAGGCACTATATATTATATATACATTATATATATATATATATATATATATATATATATATATATATATATATATATATATATTATAATATATATATATATATTATATATATTATGCCAGTATAATCTAATAATATATACTGGTCTAGTAAAATAATTAGACCAGTTAATACTCTCACTCGTTGTGTTAGCATATGTTAGCTTGATAAAACTAACTGTTCATTGTTGAGAAATGTGTTAACAAACAATATATCTGACTTTATCAAGACTGTAGCTTGCTTAGCAAAAGGAACTTTATTAAATTTGGGTTCAGTTTAATTACCTCTCAATGGATGAGTAATTGGGGCATAATAAAGGAACTAAGCTCATAAAATGAAAGATGGGAAAACAACATTAGAGAGATAAACTCGAGAGACGTTTTCATGTTAACCCGAAAATTATTTGAGGAGCAAGACGGACTGCGGGTCAGGCAATTGGTCCCCATGCTATCGTGATGGGGGATCAGCCATTATACGTGTTAATGACTCTTGTATAGTTGTGCAGTTAAGGACAACAGGGTAAAGGGGTAATGGGCATTGTGGTTGATTGTTCTACCTGGGAATCCTCCACTGTTTTATATCTTATGTATGTATGTATGTATGTACTCACCTAGTTGTGTTTGCAGGGGTTGAGCTTTGGCTCTTTGGTCCCGCCTCTCAACCGTCAATCAACTGATGTACAGATTCCTGAGCCTACTGGGCTCTGTCATATCTACATTTGAAACTGTGTATGGAGTCAGCCTCCACCACATTACTGCCTAATGCATTCCATTTATTAACTACTCTGACACTGAAAAGTTCTTTCTATAATCTCTCTGTGGTTCATTTGGGTACTCAGCTTCCACCTGGGTCCCCTTGTGCGTGTACCACATGTGTTAAATAAATGTATGTATGTATGTAGGTAAGGAGAGAGAGAGAGAGAGAGAGAGAGAGGAGAGAGAAGAGAGGAAGAGAGAGAGAGAGAGAGGAGAGAGGAGAGAGAGGAGAGAGAGAGAGAGAGAGAGAGAGAGAGAGAGATGGAGACCGAGACAGAGAAATAGATATAGACAGAGTCAGGGAGAGAATGTTAGACACAGAGACGGATAGATAAGGATATGCAAAGTCAGTGAGAGAATGACAGAGATAGAGCGAGGAAAGAGACAGAGAGATAGGCTGACACAAAGAATGGCAGAAACGAGGAGAGGCAGAGACAGAGGGGGACAGGGACAGGCGGACAGGGACAGGAGCAGAGGGACAGGGACAGACGGACAGGGCCAGAGGAGGGACGGGGGAACAGAGGGGGGGCAGTGGGACAGGGACAGAGACAGAGGGACAGAAACACAGAGACAGAGGGACAGGGTGTCAGAGTGGTTGACAAATGGAATGCATTAGGAAGTGATGTGGTGGAGGCTGACTCCATACACAGTTTCAAGTGTAGATATGACAGAGCCCGATAGGCTCA